>NC_027752.1:5724522-5724821 GCF_000695525.1 Brassica oleracea var. oleracea
TTGGAGAGATTCAACATGCACAAAGCAAAGCCGGTGAGTACTCCACTTGGTGGACATTTCGAACTAAGTTCGAAGCAAAGTCCAACAAGTGAGAAGGAAAAAGAGGAAATGAAGACTACCCCATATGCATCAGCAGTGGGTAGTCTCATGTATGCTATGGTGTGCACCAGACCCAACATTGCCTATGTCGTAAGAGTTGTGAGTCGCTTTCTCGTCAATCGAGGAAAAGAACATTGGAAAGCAGTTAAGTGGATCCTACGCTATCTACGAGGCACAACGAAGAAGTGTCTATGTTTTGG
>NC_027752.1:5724881-5741112 GCF_000695525.1 Brassica oleracea var. oleracea
GACATCAGGCTTTGTCACTGCCTTTGCAGGGGGAGCTATTTCTTGGCAATCGAAGCTACAAAAGTGTGTTGCCTTATCCACCACGGAAGCGGAGTACATCGCAGCAACGGAAGCGTGCAAGGAGATGCTATGGATGAAGAACTTCTTGCTTGAGTTGGGAGTAAAGCAAGAAAAGTACAACATGCTATGTGACAACCAAAGTGCTATTCACTTAGCAACGAATCCAACGTTTCACTCTCGCTCAAAGCACATTGACATTCGGCATCATTGGATCCGAGAAGTTCTTGAAGAGAAACTCATACATCTCACAAAGGTACACACCGACGAAAACTGGTCAGACTTTATGACCAAGGTATTACCGCTGAAGAAGTTTGAAGATTGCTGCAAAGGCACTGGGATGGCAACGGTTTCGTGTGGAGATTTGTTGGGTTTTCCCTCATTAGCCCAAGTTTAATCTTTAATCAAGGTATAACCAAGAAGCCTAAGAAGAAGAAATATTTAGAGAACAATGGAAAATGATGAAGAAGTGTGTAGAAAAGGAAGTGTATAGAAGATGAAGTGAGTAGAAAATGGAGTGTTCTAGAACTAACTTGTAGTCTCCACTTACTAGTATAAATAAGGGTGCTTAGCATCATTTGTAATCATCCCACAACAAGCAAAAGCAATCATAAATAGAGAGTAGTTTTTAAGAAAGAGTTCTTTCTAAGAGAGTCATAAAACACTCTCTAAACACAAAGTTTGAGTAGCAAATCCCTTTCCTAAAATACGAAGGTTATCTCAAACATAAACCGTCTACATTTCACCTCAACCTCTCGAAGAAAATATCATCCGATAATTTTCCCATGAACATATTCAAAATTGCGCATATGATGATCAAATATAAGATCTAAGTGATTGAACAACACATAAAAACGATCCTTCCCCGTGAATGAAGAATCTAGTGAAAGAATATAATAGAGTAATAAGATCTCTTTTGGTCGTCACATGGAACTTCGAAGGAAATGAAGTGGAGTACTAAATGGTGTGTTTTTTATTGTTTGGGCTTTTCGGCAGAGCAGTCACCACTAAATTCAATAAAGTTGAAAGATTCCAAACCACGTATGGTCTCAAACCACATGCAATCCCAAGGGGGAAATTCATAATACATTTACGATTGGCTACAAATGTTTTATATTATTCAGATAAACAAATATTATTCTTATCTCATTGTTATATGTATAAATATATTTATATATATGAGACAGGTAACAGATACGATGCTAATTCGAGGTCAGAAGATTCTAGGGCTAGAGATTGCTTTCACGTACGATCATTCTCCCGATTACTTTTAAACCTCCAAAAACTAATTAAGTAATAAGTAATTAAAATATATATAGAAATAATCTAAAACGAACTTACAATTTATGTCATCAATAGATTTTTGTCACGGTGCATAGCGTGTCAATGTAGAGTTGGATGGTCCCTTGGGAGCAATTATAAATTCGATGGATGAACTACGCATATAGTGAACCCGTGAACTCTCTTTGTTTTCTTCTTACTCTTAGTTCAATAAAAACCTTCGATATTATAATGGTTGTATCGATTAATTAAGAAAGGGTGTAAGCAATCTCCACTTCCGATTTTGTATCATGTATCTAGCTAAAATCCAAAACAAAGAACTAGTGGATATTGCGACATGTGCTTTATTTTATTTTTTTTGCAACGTTCACTTTTGGTTATAGTTTTGCCGACATTTCATGACTGCAGACTGTTATGAATTAGCAGGTCAACCGGCTTGAATTTATGTGCTACGATATGAATAAGAACTATACCAACTAATTTATGATGCATATTTTTATTCAAATAGGTGGATTAAGTAGATGTTTTTTTCCTGTGAATGGGTAGAGTTTAATCAGCTTTTATTTTGTATAGAACTATAGATAGATGAAGATGATCCCGTTTACAATTTTTCAGACATTTTGCATTTTTGTATTGTTTAACAGATTATAACAGTTTCATCAACAAATAGCAAGCAACAATTTCCATTGCCCCATGTTACCTAGAAACTTTGTATTTGCTACAACAGTACAACTCATGATAACTATTTATGTAGTGTAACCATCGCAAACAATTATTCCTAAATTATTCGCAACAAATTCCCACGTTTTTGTAACGAGTTTTAAATAAAACTTCAATATCAACAATAATACCTATGTAATATCAATGACAATTTGTCAATTATATCTCAAATTTTTGTTTTTTCATAAACATTTAAGACAATGTTGCAATTTAGGCTTTCGGCTCATATGACAATGTTTATTGGTCTTGCACACTGGCTAAACTAGGCCCAAACAAACAAGCCCACTACTCCTAGGTAACTATTTTCTTCCCTACCTGAAATGTATTGAACGAATATATCTTTTGTTGCCATATTTCATTCTGTAGAAAAAGGTTTGACCTGTTCTTTCACATCCGTCGGCAAATATGATTTTCCGCACCCCCTATCGCAACTAACCGCTATTTTCTAGGTTAATCACGGATTAAGTTTTAAACTTTGAAAGTTAACTAAAAGCAAAAATGGATCAGACTAAAAAATAGGCTAGATATAAACGGGGTGAGCTAAACATGGGCTGAGATAAAAATGGGCTGAGGCGTACATGACAATTTACAGTAATCAGTCTTAGTGTTGATCAGTTCCCTAGGTCTCAATTAGACCAGAGAAAAAAAAAACCGGAACTGAACAACCTAACCGGATTCGAACTGAAATACCCGAAACTAGAATTGTACCGAAACCCTCAAATACCAGAACGGTTACAATTAGGCTTGGGCAAAAAAAACGAACGAGAACTACCCGAATAAATAAAAAATATTAATTATATATACACATAACATAACTAAATATATAGTTTAAATTTAAAAATCTATTAAAAGTATCAAAAAATATTTGAAAAATAACTTATTATAAAGTATCCGAACTAGCCGAAAGTATCAGAAGGTATTTGGATAGTTTTATCCAAAATATCCAAAGCAATTTGAAATATCCAAATTTTTTATCTAAATCATCCTAATTATTTGATATTTTACTTACACTAAATAACCGATATTTTACCCGAATTATCTGAACTACCTGAACTACCCAAACCTGAACCGGAACCAAATGAGAACCAAATTTTTTCAGGTATTTTCCGGTTCCTAGTTTTACTATCTAATCCAAACCGAACCCGAAACTATCCGAACCGAATCCGAAACTATCAGAACCGAACCGAAAATAGGTCAGATAGTAAATGGATCATCTAGCCTCCTATCCAAACAACCAAATACTCGAACCGAATCGAACCGATACCCGAAATGGTCAGGTATAGTCTCAATGGTTGGCGAATGTACACTCTGAATACGAATATTTGGTTAGTTTATGTTGGAAATAATTTCTTTTTTTTAGTAACTTTTGAATTCAAGTGTTCTGCTTTGATTTTGAAAAGTGAAAAGAGACTTCCATTGGGTCATCGATTGTAATCACTTACTCATCTCCTATGACTATTTGGAAGGACTATTACTCTATTAGGTTACTGGTATCTATTTTGATTCAAATTTCAAAACTAAAAGTACAATCAGGTCTTTTGCACTCTAAGAGTCGTATTAATGGACCGTCTGAAAAAGTACTCTTGCTGAATGTAAAAAAAACACTCAACTTCAGTGTGATGCGTATGTAACGAAAACGCCAGAGAAAAAAAAAAGACACTTTGTATAACTGAAATCAAATAGTATAACTTTTTTAATGAAAACTCAAATGGTTTTAAATTTCATGTTCTTTGTAAACTTTGTGGCTACGACCAAAAATGTAAACAAATGTAGAAACCATCAAAATACCCATATATTTGATTTCAACATGACCAAATATCTGATTACATCATCATAAACCCAAACAAACGATAGAAATACATATAAAATTTTGATAAAATATAAATTAATAAAAAGGACAACGAGACCAATGAAGGTCACATATTGTTTCTTGCTCTTTACTCTTCGGCCTTCTCGGCGGCGACTTCCTCAGCAGCCACGACTTCCTCTGCTTCGGTCTTCTTCTCCTCCTCCTCCACAACAGCTGGAGTTTCAGTCTCCTCCTCTTTCTCTTCTTCCTTTAGCTCCTCCACAACCGCTGGAGTTTCTGTCTTCTCTTCTTCCTCTTCTACCTTTGGCTCCTCCGTTTCTTTCTCTGCTTCTTCTTCTTTTTCCTCTGCCTCTTCCACAACCACATCTTTGCTCGTTTCTACCACTGGTGCTTCAGATTCTTCTTCTGTTACGGCGGCTGGAGCAGGAGCAGACTCTGTCGTGGCGACGACTTCTTCCGGCTGTTCCGTCACTTCTGGCTCCTCCACCGTCTTTGTTGGCACCTCAACGTTCTCTGCTGCTGGAGCAATCACTTGTTCATTCTGTAAGAAAACACACACTTAGCAAACAAAAAACTGTCTCCCGTTTTTATTAGATTAAACGGCGAGCAGTCCGTCATATTTGGCCTGACACTGGTCTAGGTTTTTATTGTTTTTTTTTTAAAAGGTTTTTATTGTTCGTGATAGACATTCTACGCGATACATGTAACTTGCAAGTAAGCTGATCGTTTGTACAAATATTTAGATGGTAAATCAAATCTAACTATATCAACACAGAAATTTGATTATAGATGGAGATGGATAATCTAAGGTGGTGTTATTCAATAGTTGTAATATTTAGATTTTATAATCTTTTGGTATTTGATGATTGGCTGTAATTTTTTGTATTAAAATTTAGCGTTATTGGTTATTACATTTTGAATATCTCAATTAAGTAATTTTGAAATCTAGTGTTATAAGTTCTTAAATTTACTATCTCTTTATCAAAAGAATTAAAAATCTATTGTTATTCAATCAAAATTTTGAATACAACAATAAAATTCTGGTGTTATAATCTCTAATAGATTTTACAATCAATTGACTTAAAACTGTTAGAAGGGATTTGATTCATATGTAAATTGTGAAACTAACCTTATACCTTAAGATTTTAAAATCATTTCTTATATCAACAAGCACTAATGTAAAAAGTTTATAGCTATCATCATTTTTCAGAAAAAGTCATCATCACAAAACAAATTTTTATTTAACCTAACATTGTTTTCATTTTACCAAAACATGGTACAATAGGATCTTAAGATGCCATATTGGGTACAAAAACACAAATCTAAAGATCATGCAAAATATTATAGAAATTTGAAAAAAAAAAATCGATGGATTTGTTAATCATTTGTTATTCAGTTTAATTTTACTGTAGAAATCAAATGACATTATGTTGAATTTAGAAATACAATGATGCAGATTTAAGAAATTAGATTCAAATGAATAATGAATCAATTTGAGATGAACAATACAATTGAAATCTGATATGTTTTAAATCTAATAGAGTTTACTTATACAACCAATAACACCCCCTAAGTAATATAGACTTGATATCATATGCTGAACCAAAAAAAAGACTTGATATCATACCTCAACAGTGGCCATTTCGAAATGACAAAGTAAAAGAGGAAAAATATAAAGAAGAGAAGAGAAATAAAAGTGTATGTGATGCTTTGGTGAGTGAAGAGCTTTGATCAAGAGGAGAGCTATTTATAGTAAAAGCAAATGCCTAATGCTTTACGATTATATATATATATGTCAAAAAATATAATTATCTGTTTTTTTTGTCTACACTGTCATTATAGAATCATAATGATGAATATTGCACATGAAAGCAGCTTTATCCTTAAATATAAAAATACTTATGTACTATTTTACACCTCATGCCACATACACATAGAACCTCATCACTCAACCATTACCCATCAAGTTGTAATAATAATAATAAATGTTTTATCTAATTTTCAGTTAAAGAACTTGAATTCTGTAGCTGAAAATTAGATAAAACATTTTATTATTATTATTATTTCAGCTACAGAACTTGGATTCTGTTAGCCATTTCTCAAAAGAAAAAAAAACTTGAATTCTGTTTTACAAAAAATAAATTAGTTATATGCAGTAAAATATCTTGATAGGTATTTATTTCTTCTCCTGTAACCTTAGTGAACGTTACAACATACCTTTCATGTTATCATCGATGAACTCTTAATTATTGAATTGAACGTTACAACTTGTCATGTAAAATTTCACCCCAAAAAAACTTGTCATGTAAAACGTTACTACTGCCTTTCATGTATCTGACCAATGACGACGTGGCTACAAGTTCAAGCGCGACATGTGAGTGTGAGCCAGGTAGGACTCGTCGCGTGAACGTGGACCCACGTACACGAGTTTGTTTCTTCTTCTTTTCTTTTTCTAGTTTGTGGTAAAATAGACAAAACCGCCATTTGAGAAGATAACTAAAAGGCTAAATTTTACCAAAAAACTAAAAGGCTAAATACAAAATCAATGGCATGTATAAACAGTAAAATTATTTATTTAGTAATGGTATTTATTTTAGGTTATTTCTAAATCGTATTCTATTCTTATACAGTTATAGTATTTACTGTTTTAATCAAAACAATATAATATGCAAAATATATAATTTGGTCTTTAATTTAATGATATATTTTGTCTATATGGACGATATGACGATTTACAACAACTAGAGATTTTAAATATTCAAGTTTCTGCATTTTTTATTTTAGATTAACAACTGGTGTTTAAAAAATATATACAAAATATATATAGTTCAACTGTTAAAATCTACCGTCCAGTCATTAACTAGTACTTTTGAAAGCGTTAACTATATAACTTTGAGATGAGATGATATGAATTATTGATTAATTTGTTTTAGGCTTTAGCTAACATTTTTAAGTTAATTAATTTAGTGATTATGATTCGGTTTTGAAAATGTACAATCTAGCTTTGGTTTTATGAAATTGTGATTAATTTAGTTTCTCTTCCGTTAAAATATGAAACTGTGATTAATATAGTTTCTCTTTCGATAAAAGGTTAACATTTTCCCAAAACAAAAATACAGGCTATACCACGTACTCACAATCTGTAAAGATGCCCAGCAGAAAAGCTGATAAAAAGGATTGGACGGCTACCCATTAGCAGGTCCCATTTGTTGTATAATTGTGTTTCAAAATGAAACTAAACGTACTAAATAGTAATGCACCAATTATGCATAAGGGATGATGTTTACAAAACTGGAAATCAGTAGGGAAAAGAGAGAGTAGATGTATGACATCTTACGAATAAGTCAATAACAAAGATCAATTCGTTCGGTTCATTTGGCCAAAGATCAATTACCAGAACAATATTAAGACAGTGATGCATGCCATCCACCACTGTATATAGTTAGCTCCCTTCTATAAAATTTTATATGGTGACTGACATATAATAAGTGAATAGTATCGTCATAACTCGTTATCTAAACATAACTGTTAGGACATTCAAAAATATACATTTTCTATATAAAAAATAGAGATGCGATAAACTTTGTAAACTACAAAATTTTAGCCTTTAATCTCTTTTAGCGTTCGAGACAATAGTTTTTTTGTAACTTGAAATCAATTGTTGATATACCATAAATCACTAGCCCATTACCTATTTATTAAAAATTATATGTTTTAAAAACTAAAGTTGTGGATTATTAATAAGAAGAAATTATTAACAAATAATCTTTTTAAAAATAGAAACACATTTATATGGGGGACCTCCCCTGCTCATCTACTGTAAAATTAATCAATATACTTTTCGACGTGATTGATGAATACTTCTAATGTAGATCTGAAAAGGTTGTAATAATTCAGTTTTGCTGTCCCCAATTATGATAAGCGTCCCATGTCTTGAACATGTGTAACGCTAAAGTCGAGCAAACGGAAGGATATATGTCTCCAGAATTATACACTTAAATGTTTAATTCTACTCCGTTGATTTAGAAATAAACTTTTAATCTGACGGCAAAGGATTCGTATTGTAGTGTTGGTTTCGAAAGAAGAGAATCTCTTTGTGGCCAAATAGTTGGCACTTGAGGGTTTGGGGCCATGACGGTGATGAACTTTTAAGGATTTCTTTAAAAATTAATCTAAGGAAACATGTAGATATATCTGTCATCGATTGGAAAGGGTCCGATTCTGCCTGACCCAAATCTGAAAAATCTCAAAACATACTTGGTATTGATATCGAGATGGTAACTACTAACTAGAGTCTACATGCAATATGGGTATCGAACTCACAAATAAGTAATGATTTAAGTGTGTCCGTCCTTGATCTAGATCTGACCACAAAGGGTTACGATGCCTTCAAATCCGGTCTAAGACTGAAAATATCAAATTATGAATGAACAAATATTAACAAACTGGATTTTACAGAAAAAAAAAAGAAGATATTAACACACTGGATAGGAAAATGTACATTGTTTAGTATTACTGGATAGGAAAATGTACATTGTTTAGTATTTGATTCAGAAAATCTCAAATTTTTGGACAAAGTAAAAGTTTGAAAACATGGCACAACTGATATTATTGGATTTTGCATAAATTTGTGTTTTATTATTAAAAAGTGTATGTTTTCTAGTTATCTAGAAGACTAAAATATCCTCCAATAATCGCTTAGTGGTGGATGACAAAAAAATCGCTAAGTCCAAATTTTATAGAACGTTATTGGACTCTCGTCTCTGGATTTTATAGAACGTTATATTGAAAGCCCAACTTTCATAGCCTTTACACTATATACTTTTATACCATCTGCATGGTTTATAGTTTTTTTGTCCAAATGTTTACAAAAATAACTAAATATTTGTCCACACGATAAAAAAAGATAAAAAATTTAAGTCTTTTATAAAATAAAACACAAATATATGAAATATGACACTAAATATTTGTCAATTGAAAAAAAAGGAAAATAAATCTGCGCCATTGAGTCCAAATTCAAATAATTTTTTTTCAACCATTCTTAATTATTTTTTTTTCTCTTCTTAATATAATTTAAGCATTCATAAAAAAAATTGAATTTTTTTATTGAAAAGTATAAATCTTTATTAAAAGTATATAATTTTTTATTAAAAATATTAACCACATAATAAAATTAATTTATCAGAGTTATACCAACTTAATTCATTAAAGAAATATAGTTTAATTTTTTAAACATAAATAGTAATTTAAAATGAAACACGATAAAGAAAGATAAAAGGTTTAAGTCTTTTATAAAATAAAACACAAATATATGAAATATGACATTTACTAAATATTTTTCAATTGAAAAAAAAAAAAGAAAATAAAAAAGCACGAGTCAAAATCTAGTATACTTTTATACCATCTGCATGGTTTATAGTTTTTTTGTCCAAATGTTTACAAAAATAACTATTTTGGCTGATACTTCTTATAGTGATTACCCTCTATCACATGCAATGCCTTAAATCAAAGAAAAGCCCTTAATTTTTTGGGGGGAAACATAGTATCACCACACTAACAAAAAGTCGAATCTACCATCTTTAGCAGCAGTCTCTGAAAAGAGGAACCGCTTAGATACAAGCTCTTTATTGATAGTTTATAATTGGTAAACTGTTCAGACTTGTAATAGTTTCCACATCTTTGTTCCCTCAATAAAATATAGGATTTGTTCCCTAATTTTTTTGGAGATTTTTACATAGACACCTCTAAATCAAAATAGAAAATTATGAAAAAAATTAAAAATATATATAACCCCAAATTTTTAAATCTGGCCATGCGTATATGTTTTCTGATTATTTATTTCCCCCAAATTTTCCGGTTATAATACGAAGAAGTTTTTACCAACATTTAGATATTCATTGTTTTGTTTCTATCAAACCAACCTCATGACGTGAATACGGACATGGGGATATGTACGTGCATGCATGTATATATTCAGATTCATGTACGTATGCAAACTTAGCTATATTGTACCGTTTATTTTTAGATAATAAATCATGTGAACGGGAAGATTAGAAGTCTTAATTTAGGATCACCGCATGACCTTTTCTTGGAATTTCCATATTTAATTAACATTCCGCAGACCAAAATACCAAACGTTTCCATCTTTTGTCTGTCTCTGAACTCTCTTTGTTCTTATTATTTTCTTCTCATTTTTTGACCCAAAGAGAAAACAAACTCTTCAATTTTTTATTTGGTTGTCTCCTCACTAAACTCGGTTGATTAACCATCTCCATAAAATCTAACGATTTAGATTTTCTAGTATTCGAATCAAATCATAGAACCAAAAGAGAACAAGATGGGTTTGAAAGATGAGAATAACAAAGCTGAAGAGTCTTCAGAAGATCCAAAGCGACAAGGGACGTTAAGCAGAAAGAACAGCCACAGCTCTTTGTGTCCGACAGAAGATGACGAAGAAGACGAAGACAAGAAGCTTGAACTTGGTCCCATGATCGCTCTCAAAGAACAGTTCGAGAAAGACAAGGTTTTTTTTATCTCTCATCCTGTTTTCAAAAATTATAATAGCACTTTGGCTATGCCACTATGTTGGTTCACAAATGCTAATCTTATATATATATGCTTGGTCTTTATTCTTTTAATATTATGTATCTAACCTATATGATAATGGGTGAATTTTGTTTATAATCTAATCACTTTTTTGTACCATGAAAAAATGTGTAGGATGATGAAAGCTTAATGAGATGGAAAGAACAACTTCTAGGCAAAGTGGATCTTGAGGAAGTTGGAGGTAGTTAACCAACTTTCAATCCCCGATTAGATCTAAGGTTTAATGACAACTAAATCCGGTTTAGAGGAGTTCCATTGATTACAATTGTAATCTCCTAAATTCCATGTCTCTTGCCTCATGCGTAATACTTAAATTATAGGCAATGTTAGGGGGAAAGGTCGATTAATAATTGTAGAGTGAATTAACGTAACATAAGACTAGACCAAGTAACAATACGATATTTTTCTGCAAAAGGGCAAAAAATGTCACCATTTGGTGTAATTAATGGTTCTGCTCCATTTCAGTAACTACCTCACATTGAATGGTGTTTTTCAAAGAAATTCTTTAGATATGGATTTGTAATGTTTTGATAGAATAACAAAATGTAAATACAGAGACTCCTGATCCGGTGGTGAAGATATTGAACTTAACAATTAGGTCATCTGATAGAGAAGACATGGTATTGACGGTCCCTGAAGACGGAAAACCGACATCCAAAGGACCATGGTTTACCCTCAAAGAAGGCTCTAAGTACACTCTCGTATTTACTTTCCGTGTGACCAACAACATTGTGTCCGGTCTCCGATACAGCAATAGTGTTTGGAAGACTGGAATCAAGGGTACATTTTTCTTTTGCTTTTAGCGCACTCGTGTACCATTATGTCAATGAGTTTTGAAGCTGTTTCTCTAACTTATTTTTCTTACTCATTTGTTGAGAACAGTGTATGGTAGAAAGGAGATGTTAGGAACGTTTAGTCCACAGGCCGAACCGTATACCCATGTCATGTTTGAAGAATCAACACCGTCTGGTATGCTTGTTAGAGGTTCCTATTCCGTTAAATCTAAGGTACCAAAAGTATATAATTAAATTTCTATTTACTTATCATCATGTATCCATAATCTATTAGTTAGTATCATGGTGTTAGTTAAAACTAATAAAATCATCTTTAGTTTGCCAAATAACTATGTTTATGTCATTCAGTTCGTCGACGATGATGACAAGTGCTATTTGGAGAACAACTACACCTTCGACATTCGCAAGAACTGGCTATGATCCATTGCAAAAGTTACTGGAAGAAGAGTAACATATTATGTATTCATTATTGTTTCATTTTTGTGTCTACTATTTGTTCTTGATTTAATTTCTTCATATATTGGTTCTTCCGTCTTCGCCTCATTTATTTGTGTAGACATTTTTTTTGGTTCTTTACGTTACTCTTTTCAGAGTATTTTCTAATTTGCAATCTAGCTCGTTATTATCTATACAAATATTTGTTTCATGCGCATGAACAAAACTTAAATGTTAGTTTGTGACGAAATAAATTATACACTTCATCGTTTAGAAACCACAGATTTTTAAATGTTGGAAAATCTTCGTTTGCTGAACTGTAAGAGCACCCGTAATGGTGATACTGCAAATGGAGTCCTTAGGATTAATTAACTATTTTTTTCTTGAATAATTAAGGATCCTAATCCGAATTGTTAGTTCAATAGTGTTCTCCAATTTAGAGTTTTTAGGAATAAAAAAATAATAATTTTTTTACAAAAAAATGAAATGAAAATTTTTATTTATTGCATTATTAAAGATAAAGATACAACATTTATTAATCAACAATCACCATATTTGTTCCAAATATTTTCAATTAAATCATTTTTCAAACGTTGATGTAAACGCTTATCGCGAACATCATCCCGAATGCCGAGCATATTAGCGATATTTGTAGGTCTGTCGGTATCCACCCGTGAACTTCTAGTGACGTCTCCTTCTTCAAATTCAGATATATCAAACTGAATGTATCCATCTTGTTCATTTTCGACTATCATATTGTGTAGTATGATACATGCTCTCATAATCTTCCCTATCTTTTCTTTATCCATTGAAAGAGCCGGATTTTTCACAATCGCAAATCGAGCTTATAATACTCCAAACGCCCGTTCCACATCTTTTCGGGTTGCTTCTTGAATTCTAGCAAATAACTCTGCTTTAGGATCTTGAGGATGCAAGATAGATTGGATAAATGTTGACCATTTGGGATATATACCGTATATGAAGTAGTACGCCAACTTATACATGTGTCTGTTGACCACGTACTCTAACCTGGGAGCTCGGCCTTGGAAAATGTCATCAAAAACAGGAGACCGAACGAGTACATTAATATCGTTTAAGGTACCTGGAGGACCAAAAAAGGCGTGCCATATCCAAAGATCTTGTGAAACCACAGCCTCTAAGACAATTGTCGGCTTTCCTGATCCACGTGCGTACTGCCCTTTCCAAGTGGTTGGGCAATTCTTCCACTCCCAATGCATACAGTCAATGCTTCCTACCATCCCGGGAAACCCGCGCTTCTCTCCAATATTGACGAGTCGTTGAAGATCCTCTGGTGTGGGTCTTCATAGATCCTCATCTCCAAATAACAGTATTATTCCTTCAGTGAAATGGTGTAAACACGAAAGTGCCGTGCTTTCACCAAGTCGGAGATATTCGTCTACCGTGTCAGCCGCAGAACCATAAGCAAGCAGACGAACAGCTGCCGTACATTTTTGTAGTGGAGACAGACCAAACCTCCCGGTTGCATCTCTTCTTTGTCGAAAGAAAGGAACGTTCTCTAAGAGGGCATGGACAATACGCATGAATAATTCCTTATTCATGCGGAAACGACGTCTGAATAAATGTGTCGAGAATGTCGCATCTTCGCTGAAATAGTCATTCCATAAACGGTTGTGTCCGGCTTCACGGTTTCGTTCTATGTAAGCACGTTTCCTTTGCTTATAGGTTTAGGCCTCCATTATGTCGTTGTATGTATCTTCGAGGATTTCGTCGAATAATTCATCCAGTCTTTCTTCGACTTCATCGGATGAAGATGATGACATTTTTTAGGGATTCCTCCTTAAAAAAAATTGGTAAAGAATTTTAGTTATTTAATTTTGTTAAGGTTTTTTGCTTTTAAAAAAAATTTGGATTTAAGTTCTATATTTTAGTTCCAAAGTTTAGTTCCAAATTTTAGTTATTATTATATACTTCACAAGTTTACTAATCAGATTTACTTCAAAGCTTCTCAAATGAATTATATACTTCTCAAGTTTAATAAGTATATACTACACAAGTTTACTAAGTATATACTACACAATCTCGGTATATAAAAGAGAAGATCCAGTGTTACCTAAAGAGATTGTAGTTGTAGTTAAAGACAATCGGTACTTGATCATGGTAGGTATATTCTACATCTCCGGGAAAACATAATAAGAACTTGAACATGAACTGAAACAAGAGGATACAAGTTTTGATGAAGAGGAAACAAAGCGAAGGAGATACATAGCTAAAGACATGCGCATGACAACTACTTATAGTACATAGATAGAATCCCGTGACTTGATTCACTTGAGGTAAACAACAAAAGACTTTCACAATGCCAAATGCACCCGTGACTTCGTTCACATGACCTACGCTGAACCCTGAAACAACACAAAAGACAAGAGTGAGCAAAGTTTAATAATGTACAAGTACAGAAAACAACAGTAACAACTTAACATACAGTTAACATCGTAACATCTCAGACATTAGTTTGAGTTTAAGAATGTTTAAGAGATGTCTCCATCTCAGATAGAGACTCTTTTTTCCCAAGTAAACGATCAAGCAGTTTATGCCTAGCGAGTTTTTCTTTCACTTCCAACACGCCATGTAACTGTGACAACTCTTCTTCTCTACCACTCTTCTTCTTCTTGGTAACACCTTTAGCTGCCTTGACCCCGACTGGTCTTTCCTCTCGTTCTCCCACTTCCGCTTGTCTATCAACCTCCGCCTGGACTGGTTTGCGCTTTTGACTCCCACCGTCCTTAGTCACATAGGTGGAGCACCATTTCTGGTCATGCCTCAGCTCCCTCCAGGCGTGTTCCATGCTGAACTTGACGGAGTGATCGTTGAAGAAGTACTCTTGGGAAGCTCTCATCACATCATCATCGTTTTGACCACTTTTTTGTGCCCTAAGAGCCGCGTCATAGCACCCAACAAACTTGCAGACTTGCTCATTTATCCTAGCCCACCTCTGCTTGCACTGCCCAAGCTCTCTAGGTATAGTCCCAACCATATAAGGGCTTGCGTTGTAGTATTGTACAATCCTCTTCCAAAAAGCACCAGCTTTTTGCTCATTGCTGACCACAGAATCTTTACTTGTGTTAAGCCAAGCCCCAATGAGGATTTGATCCTCTTTTAGTGACCATTTCCTCCTCTCTTTCGAACCCGACTCGACAACAAGTTCGGGTGAATCAATTTCAATTGGAGATTGACTATAAAGTAGGTTAACAAAACCAGTGGTGTTATCCATGGTTAGAGAATGGTTGTGTCGCTCTATTAGCAACACAGAGCCTTATGTAAGCCATCTACATTTTTTTTTCAATTAAAGCAATTAAAATCTGAGCAGTTTGGAAGATAGGAAGCAAAGAACTATCATTTATCACCAATCAAATCCAACTAATTAGTACAATCCTAGCAAGCTAGAGTCTTCAGTTCACTATTTCTAAACGCGCTAACATTTATAACCGATCAAATCCGAGGAGTTACGACGGTAGAAATCAATTCACCTTCATTAAATGACTAATTGCTTTAATTCTAGTGTGCGTACCTTGTTAGTAATGACATTGTTTCTTTGAGACACTCTCGTTTGAAGCTAATCCTGAAAAGAATGAGATAAAATAGTCAACGAACTCACCACGCAAAATATTGGTAAATGAGATAAAAGCACATGGATATATACTCACCACGCAGAAACAAGAACACAAAACCTATTTAAACTAATAGACAGCACCGGCTACTGCTCACTCTCATTAGCTTAACTCCTGATTTCTGGTTTGATAACTCAAACACACTCTTCTCTAGCAGCATCAGCTTCTGCTCACTCGCATTGCCTTGATCCTTAAGCAGCCTAAGTAGCATATCGTCGGGATTGCCTTGATCCTCCATAACCGCGACATCCCACTATTTCCAGATGTGGCAGTCTCCATCATCCACATTCTCGCACGTGAAGTACCTCCTGTCGGGATCTTTATGAGTGGAGGATGTTGCAACAACAGGCTCACCACCACAGTAGCATATCGTCTGGATTCCATCATCTGCCTCTGGTTGAGGTGGGTACTGAACCGGTTCTGGATTATTGTGGCTACTCTGACCTTCATCCGCATACAACTCAGCTTCTGCTTGAAGAAGGGAGGTAATGTCAATCGAGTCTGATGATGAGGAAAGCTGGCTATATGAATAATCTTGTCCCATATTCGTTAACCTGCAAGAAATAATAAAGTAAGAACAGAGGTAAACATAAGCTCACATGCTAATCAATGAACATCATCTATCAATTCAATCCAAACAACACACACACATGATCATAAACTTGCAGCTCATCCGACAGAACAAATTAGGAAGCTTTTTTTTTTGTCTCACAGATAACTGACATTGTAATCCTTAAACAACAAACACACAAACTCAATACACTCAAACTCAAAACACTCAAACTATCATGTAGAAATGCAAACACAGGCTTCTAAAAATCTCAAACAGATAGTCGAGTAGTAGCTAGCAAACCTGTGCAAGAAATACAAACTCAAAA
>NC_027752.1:5741320-5749996 GCF_000695525.1 Brassica oleracea var. oleracea
AAAACGGAAAAAGCCCCAAATCCTTTTGAAACCCTAATTTCAAACGAGAAGAACCCAAATCGATGAAAGCAGTATCGTTTTCAAACCGATAAGTAAAAACGGAAAAAGCCCCAAATCCTTTTGAAACCCTAATTTCAAACGAGATCGATTTAAGATGCAAACTTATCTATATCGATTAATCTACAAAAGAAGGGTGCGATTTACCTTGTTCAACCGACGGAGACAAATCACCGTCTTTTGTCGCGGGAATCGCCGTCTTTCGTCGCAGGAATCGCCTTCGTTTCGTCGAGAGAGGAATCACCTTTCTTCGTCGGGACAATTTTTTTTTCTCTGCTTTGGTCGAGAATGACCAATATTTTTCTCATTACCAAACCGTAAACCCTTCCATCCATTCAGAAAACGCCACGTACCCTAAGGATCAAGTCCTAAAAATCCTTACTAACGTACCAATCCTTACTTATATTAACCAAACAATTATTATTCTATTCCTCCTAACCTATGATTAAACGCTAAGGACCCGTCGTGTACCTCCGTTGCAGGTGCTCTAAGAGCACCTCCAATGGAGGATTTTAGACTGGAATCCTTAACAAAATAATATTAAGATATTTGGTGAGGCTCACATTTTGTTAAAGATTGAATACTTAAAACCTCTAATTAAGGACGGGTTGTTAGTGAATTCTTACACTATTTGCGGGTCCCACGACACGTGGAAATCCGCGATTGGATCCGTTTTAAATTTTTTTTTTTTAAACAGACAAAAAAATAATAATAAAAAATTCTAAAAAAATTTACCTATGATTCCGAAAATTCCATAAGGCTTTTTGATCCAAACGAATAACTTTTACAGAACAGTTCTTTGGATTCCTTCAGAGACCATAACTAAATTCAGTTTTCCGTATAAATATTTTGTTAAATTCTACAAGCTAACCAGAACTCATAATTTTCTACCATTTTTCTATGTTACCGGAAAATGTTTTATTTACAGTAATATGTTTTATATGTATATTGATGGAATAAAAAGATGACCAAACCAAAAATAAAAATATACCAGAAAGAGCATTTAAGGAAATTGTACACTTCAAGAACAGTGAATGCTTTACTTAAATGCATATTGGGGGCACTGCACTGTTAACTCTTGTGAAAGTCACTAGACTAGATACTAACCTAATCAACATAAATGTTTTATGTATATCATGACAAAACCTCTATATAAATGATTGCAAAAACATCAAATTTCAACTCTCTCAGAAACAAAAATCAAAACTAAATTTCAACATGAAGAAGACCTACAAGTTTCAAAGCCTCCTCTCTTCTCTCCTCTTCCTCCTACTCCTCTCCACACTCCTACCAATTTCAAGAACAGTCGCTGTCAGCTCCGGCGTTGGCTGTCGACATCCGCCGTCACAAAACAGCTGCAAGACATGCATGGTGGAGCAGACGAATTACGGATGTCCTAAGTGCGGTCCGGTGCTCGGATGCATGGCTCGTTGCCTTTGGGGAGGTGTGTCTCAGAGGAAATGCACCGCCAAATGCGGTTGCGACACCTTCGCCAAGCCCTCGCTGCTGGAGTGTAAACGCTGCGTTTCTAGGTGTAAGTGTAGCTGTGCGGCGTAGGAAATTAGCGACTTAATGCTCTCTCTTTTAGTGTTCAAATAATGTTTTAGTTTTCTCGAATGTTGAATAAAAATAACGTACAAGTATTATCTTTCACTCATTGTTAATTCAAAGTTTTTGTTAAAGCGACCGCGACCCATCCACACTCGATGTATTAGCTAGGTTGCACGGAAGCTTCATCGGACGTACGCTTCCCACTTCGGAACCGGAATCGGAATCGGAACCTTGTGGAAGCTTACGGAATCTAGCTTCCAAAACGCTTCTAAAATATTCTATTTAAAACACGTTGGGAGCTTACGATTCCATTTTGGAATCACGCTTCCACTTTTTCTTAAAAACACAATGTCATAAATAAATAGAAAATTAAATTCATAGTTTTAATTTATATAAAATCTAAATTTTAATAGTAATGAAATAGAGAGAATTAAAATATATAAATATTAAATCTAATACTATGAAGTATCTTTATGCATAGAGGTTTTTACTAAAGATATAGCATAGATTCAAATATATTGTGTCAATCATTTAGAAGTATTAAAAATAATTAATATAATGATTTTTTTAAACTTAATTTATGTGTATTTTCACAATTTTAATATGAAATCATTTCAAAATTATTATAAATGAATAAATACTTAATTATAAGTTTAAATTATATAATTTTAGTCCAAGATTTTTAAAAAATTTCTTATATTTTAATATATATATATATATATATTTATAAATGGATATACGCTTCCAATACATACCCGCTTCCTAATTTTTTAAAAAAATCTCGCTTCTACGCTTCTATACGCTTCCGTTTCCACGTACCAGCTTCCGTTTCCATGTAACATAGTGTATTAGTCGCTTTTGAAAGAAAGTATTTGTTTGACAAGAAAAAGAAAAGTATTTAGATTCCGTTGTCTTCTTAATAGTAAGAGATACAACAATATCATATTACACCAATACCGAGATGACTTATTTTATTAATTGGATAGGGTTATCTACTTAATCATCTTTCATTCTCCAAGTGCTTAATCGTGATGTGAAGATGGATGAGATATTTCTTTCCACCAACTTCCTGCAAATAAAGAAAGAAGAAAACATAAGTGAAATAACATTTTTCTCTATATTTCAGGGTTATAGTATAGAGAATCTATGAAAATTATATAGTAAACTAGTTAAGTAAAAAATAAAAATAAACTGTGATCAAATCATCAACGGTGGCATTAATAACCTTGGAAACGTCATCAAGGCAGTGAAGGTAAAATTTTCCCTATGCATGTTCCAAATCCGACATTGTAACCATCTCCCTGCAACGGTTTGATTAACAAGCGTAAACCGAAATATCATCAGATAGATTCATAATCATATCTAGAATTGGTGGGAAAATACATGACATGAACCAAGCAGAATCTATATGTTTAATGAGCTGATACAGAACATTACCTTGCATACACCTGAGAAGGTCACTTGATCTCCGTCTTGAAGAAACGTCTGAGTTGTTCCGTTCATTGATAAAGGCTTCTGTCCGTTCCAAGTTAACTCAAGTAGGCACCCGTATGAATCTGGCTCCTGCGTTTATAATCAAGAAACAAATTTCATTTCTTCATTGTTTTTAGTATCACATGAGAAGAAGCTAGTCAGAAAATAGTTTACGGGTCCGCTTATGGTTCCGGTTCCAAGGAGATCACCAGGCCTCAAGTTGCAACCATTAACGGTATGGTGCGCTACCTGCTGCGTTATGGTCCAGTATCTGTCACAATAAGAGTTGGGAGGCAAAACTGATTAATCATATGGAGGATTTGGGGTATTATGGAGACTATAAAATTAAAAAGGAACTCACAAGTTTTGGAAGTTGCTCTTTGTTATTACAGAAGATTCATCTTTGCCAGATGGTTTGAGTTGAACCTATAAAGAGGAAAAAAAAGATGACGTTTGTTTCCGTTCAATCCAGCATAAGCTGTAGTTGGTAGAGATTATAGTCCAACGCTACCTCCAAGGAGATATCGTAATTGACAGATTCTTTCTCAGTTAGATACGGCAATGGAGGTGGATCCTGCAACAAGCAGAAGTCAGATCAGAGAATCAAATGATTGCATGACACGACAGAAAATGTGACGCTAAGTACCAACCTGCTTGGGAGCTTGACAACTGAAAGGTTCAAGCGCATCTAACGTAACAATCCAAGGGGATACCGTAGTCCCTAGGACACAACGAAACAACATTCATTCAAGTTCTTTGCACACATACTCCAACTAGAGTAGATGAAATCAAAAGATCAAACTTGAAACTGATTCCTCACCGAAACTCTTCCCCAGGAAAGGCCCAAGAGGCACGTACTCCCACGCTTGAATATCCCTAGCTATAAAACAACAAACATTTCATTAAACCTGTCACACAGACGCAATCAGGATAAAGAGAACTTTTTAAGAAAAGTACCACTCCAGTCATTCATCAGTACAAGGCCAAATATATGGTCAGCTGCGTTGTTCACGTCAATGGGCTTTCCCAATTCATTTCCTGGACCAACCACAACGGCCTGAATACCACATTGCAAAAAAAAAAAAGGTTTAAGTTAGTTGCGGATTTGTCAACGGTGTTATGCTTACTCACACCAAATAAGCATCAGTTGAGGCATCGGATGATTACCATTTCAAGCTCAAAATCAAGTTTCTTTGAAGGACCAAAATACGGTTCAGAGTCTCCTTGTGGATGGCCTTGACCTCTGGAAGAAAGCATAACAAGCAAAGGTTAAGCTGGAAGTAGCATTTCATTATTAATTTGGAAGCTCAGTATCCTCCAGTTCTGGTTCAAAGTAAGAATATTTTTTATAAAAATCTAAAACAACTATTTCTTTTTGGCGAAAGCATAAGACCTGCATGACTTCAAACATGACATGTGAATTCTTAACAACCTAACCTTGGTCGAATAATGTCAGTCCCAGAGATGACAATAGATGATGCCCGTCCATGATATGCAATGGGAAGACGAAACCTGGGGAAAAAAAAACATGGTAATATCATGTAGGTTACAGATTAAAAAAATTCACCAAGAAACACCTCAGCTCAAACGTAACATCAACCATACCAGTTTGGGTTAATAGCATTTTGAGGCCCACGAAACATAAGACCGCAGTTCTTGGCGTGATGCATGGATGCAAAGAAGTCTGTGTAGTCCCCAATCACCATAGGAACAACCATTTCCACTTTACTCTGCAGATTCGCACCACACAAACGATGAAAACGTTAGTAAAAGATCTTCAAACAACATCTCGCGCATGTTTCAGAAATAATCATTCACACTACTAACCATCTCATAGAATGACTTCCTCCTCAAAACATCATTATCTCGTAGGCTAGGTTCAGTAGCTGCATCAAATAACAACAAAATCTTAAAATCAAATAACCAATATCCCCACAATTCAAATGAATCAATAGGAATAAACCAAACAATAGGACTAAACCAAACATACATGACAAGAGTCTTTGAAGCGTGGAACGCGCTTCCTTCCACGCAGGCCGTCCCATGGCTAAGAACTTATTCAGATTAGGCTGAAAAAAAAACAGAGCACAGAAACAAAAACATTAACAACAAAACAAACAAAACTTTATGTTCTTCTGAGAACATCCCAAAGATCAACATAACCCCTAGAGAACAGAACTAGTCTAGTAAGTAAATCCAGAGCTAGTAACCAACTTAGGCATATAGCAAGATCAGATCAAGATTCAGATTAGGCTGTAAACAGAGGCACATAAAACACACAACCTTATGTTATTCTGGGAACATCCCAAGGAATAACACTACCCTTACAGTTACATAACTAGTCTTGCAAGTAACTTAGTGTGATTTACAGATCGCAATCAAGAGCTAGTAACCAACTAACTTTGAGAAAAGATCAGATTCTGATAACGTAACTTGAGCTAAGTTCCAAGGAGACTACATAATAATCCGAGTTAATAGGAAACTTCGGGGGGGGGGGGGAAAAAACGAACCTGAAGGAAGCAATCGGAGCCGTTGAGGATCGGACCATCAAAAAGCCCAGCTTCGGAGATCGCTGAGAGGTCCAGGACGGAATCGCCGATAGCGACGGCAGGACGGGGAGTGGAGTTCGAATCCGGCTTGAAGACGCCATAAGGGAGGTTCTGGATAGGGAAGTGGGAGTCTGGAGTAACATCGACGAAAGACTTGAGCAACGCCATGGAAGATAAACAAACAGATGACGTATGACGATGTTTACGAAGCTTAACCACAAATTCGAATACAGAGGAGATAAAGAAAGGGCAGTGGTAGGTTAGGTATACAGTTTTTTTTTTAAAGCTGCCGTTCTTGAGATGATGACTGAGAAGTTGACGTAATCATATTTAAATTTGTAAAGATTTTGGTTTACAACTATAGATAATCCAATTATGAAAAAAAATCAATTTTTTTTGTCCAACAAAAAAAACAATTTAATTTGAGAATTAGAAGGATTTTGTGAGAAAAGCGTTATTAATTAGACACGACACTTTTTAAAATAGCTTTTTTGTCACAAATATAGACTCTAAAGATCAAAATATTTTATTAAAGAGGTAAATATACATTTATACCCTTAGGTTAACTAATTCAAATTTTAGAATTTAGAGTTAAGGGGAAAAGATTTGAGATTGAGATTTTAAATTTTTAAAAATAAAAAATAAATATTAAAAATTTGAAAATAAAAATTTTAAAAATAGTTTCAAAAATATTTTCGAATTATAAAAAGAAAATTTAGAAAAAAAAATTCAAATTTTTTTTTTAAAAAAACCAATTTATAAAAAAAGTTCGAATTTGAAAACATATAATCTAAAACTATAAAAAAATTATTATTTTTTATTATTATTTATTTATTTTTATATATCTAGGGTATTAATGTCTTTTTACCTATTAAATAAAACATTTTGGTCATTTTTTTCCCTGTAGCCTATTTTTGTGACAAAAACTTAAAAATAGTCTATTTAGTAGAATTGCTCTTTTTTTTAAATAACAACTAGATCTTATCCCGCATAGTCGTATTGGTGATTATTTTCATTTTATACATATAAATATTTGATTTACATGATTAGTGGTTTAATATTTAATATATTACTAATAGTTTAATATAATATTTTCAAACACAACAGTTATATAGTTTGCATGCAGTAATTAAAATATGAACACTAACTAAATCCTTACATTATGTGATATTTACGACAAATTCTGTTCAATTTAATATTAACTTAGATATAAATTTTCTTAAGATTATACTTGTATTTTAGGTTTTAGTCATACATATATGTTAATCGGATTATTTGTATGAATTAAATCTTTGAATGAACAACCTATATTAAGTGTAATTTACATAACTTCCGCTTCTTTTAAATTATTAAACCTGAATTTTATTTTTATTATCTATGTTTTTTTTATGTTTCTTACGTTGTCTATTGATGATTTAGACTTTTCAATGTTAAAACTTTTATTTGCAATTCTTCGTCTATCATAGATCCTCTTATATAGTTAACACTTAAATCTACAAGTACATTTGATAATAAATACAATTCACATGAAATATAATTTTTCAATCATTTATGTTAATGAAATAAATTGGTACAATGCCTATTGCATTTTCAAAATTGTACAAGATAAAAGAAACAAAAACAATTACATAAACGAATAATATATAAATATGGTCTATATAAAAATAACCTTGATTATATTTTTGTAAAAAAAAGTCGTCATATACTTCTATTATTTGATTATAAAATTAAATTGGGCATTATATTTATAACAAAAACTTAATGCATTTTTAAAATAACATATGTAGACCGATCATTTATATTGATAGCATATTTTTAACAGTGTGGTACAAAACTAAATTAACAAATTGTAACTGTTACAGATCAAAGATTTAATTTGTGATATTAATTTAACATAAATTATACAATTTTGTAATCACAAATTTAATAAAAAAATTTACATGAGTTTAATATAGTTACAAAATTAATTAGATACTTAGAAGGTTTATTTTAGTAAAAATGAAATATACTTTTATATTTTAAATAAATACAAAACTAATTAAATTTTTAGAAGGTTTGTTTAAGTGAAAAACAAAATATACATTTATATTTAAAATAAATATGAAAGTAATTATATACTTTAAAATGTTTTTTTAATGAAAAATGAAACATTTATTTATATTGTAAAAAAAATCATATTTTTTAGAATAATTAAAATAATTCAAATATATATGCAAAAATTCATTTAAGTAATTTTCTAAGAGATGGTCAAAATGAAATATCACACATAAAAATAAGTTGTGACTTCTATTTTAATAGTATAAGACTATATTTTGATCCACGCTTACAAAGCGCGGATTAATTTTTCAATGAAAACTTTATATAATCGCATTTTGTCTTTATTTAAAGTAGGTTTGGTCATAAAATCCGTAACCAGAACTTTGAATCAATTCCGAATTAAACCCAATGCTGACATCTCGAATGGGCTGGAATGGACCGTTCTGAACTCGGACAGAGCCTCCTCTAGCTTCTGGACGATTTCCTCGGACTTCCGGTAGAGTAACTGATCTCGAAAATGCTCTAAAACCCTCGAAATAGCTCCAAACCTTTTACTTTCTTTTTCTACTTCTCTCTCTCTCTCTCTCTCTAAGCCACGTCTTTAAGTGATTTTGGTGTGAGAAGGATGAATGAAACTGAAGGGAAGATCGAGTATCGTATAGAGTAGAATGCTCACATTGTTGCATGATAGAGTCCTTAGGATTATTTATTAAACCTGACTCAGTTTAGCACGGGCTAAGCTGAGATGAAATGGAATTAAGACTGAGATAATAACCTGACTAGGACTAGGATGATCGATTATAATTGAATTGAGATTGAGATGAGATGCATGTTTTGATTATTTACTACTTGGTTGATTAGTTATGGATTACACATGCCTTAGTGATGATTGCTTGGTAGTGATTATTGTTTGTTCATGGATTGTGGTAATGTTGTTGTCTAGGGGATTTTTGGCCATATAGGCCAATCTCCTAGTTGTGTTGTTGATACTACGGGTCCTAAGCCATAT
>NC_027752.1:5750055-5750523 GCF_000695525.1 Brassica oleracea var. oleracea
ACTTGTCCCTTAGGTTTTTCCTAGGGATTATATGTCGAATGTTATGCCGATAGCAGGTGCGAAACCCGCCCATGCTAGGCATGTTTTGGGGTGGACTAGTGTTTCCTCGCCCTCGTATTCAGCGGGTTCAAGGAAACCCCTTATTCGCTGGATCTGGAAGACTCAGAGAGACGGGATCATGGACTATGGCTCACTGATTACACGACGGTGTAATTTGGCAGTGACCTAAAGGACTGTGGGTTGTCGCGCAGTGACCCGAAGGACTGTGGGCCGCGGTCGGTTGAAAGTTCCTTCTTTTGGCCTTTGTGGTAGGGAGATAGGATATTGCCGATAGAGAGGAGGAACAAGAAGTCACCAGGGCCCAGGTTAGAGTGTTGTGTTAGTGTGTCGTAGAGGGTTATGGAACCCTCGAGTTAATGTAGCACCGATATACGGTGTTACGAGTAAGATCGAGTCATTGGTAGTTAC
>NC_027752.1:5755124-5761113 GCF_000695525.1 Brassica oleracea var. oleracea
TTAGACTGGTAAGGGATCCGTTTTAGTAGTTGGCTGTGTGGCCAAGGATTGTTATTTGATTAAGGTTGAGCATACCTTAGTCGGTGTGTTTTCGGATTAGCCTTAACCTTTGTTTATTGCGCTTAGGCTAAGTTGATTGTTATTTTGGGTTGTCGGGGCTAGCTACTAGGTTTTGGGTAGAGGTAGCCAGCTCACTGAGTGACCTTACGTTACTCACCCAACTCTCGTTGTCTTTTTTTGCAGGAGACCAGTTTGTAGAGGATTGGACGCATAGGCCACCGGAGTAGATTTGCAGTGCATTTGGCTACGGTTTGATTCTTAAAACATTTTATGTTTCCGTTGCGTTTTATTTGGATTTGGGATCCCTAAAATATTTAAATGTTCTTAAAAGACATAGAATTGAATTTAAAAATTAACGGGTCCAAATGATATTGGTTTAGTCCGAACCAACACAATGTTAGGTCTTTGTACGAGTTGAAAAGCCTTAGGCCTTGATCTAATGGAACCATTAACTTTGGGTAAGGGTTGCAAAGCCTTCAACCTTAAGTCAGCGGGACGTGTTAGTGGACGAACTGGTCTAGGTCGCAGCGTAAATTTTATGACTCTGACCGGATTGTCCCTACCCCGTCATGTAGCGCTTCCGGACCATGGTGTTTTGGTCGTCTGTCGGTCATGTTCTTGTTTGATTGTTGGCCAGTGGGTCGACCTATGCCTAGGACGGTTCGGGGGGGTTACAACGCTCGATCCGTACCCGGTATAAAATGTAAAAAATACCGTAATGAGTTTTGTAGGGCGGTACAAAACATATCAAATTCCAAAGTGTTATTACCCGAATCCGAATGGATAACCCAAAAAACGAAAAACCTGCAAAATTTTGAAAACCGATCTGAATGTCCAAATTAACCACAAATATAAATATTTGAACATAAATATGTACTTCAAATATTCAATTCTATATTTATTTTTAAATGGTATCTAAACATAAGTATTTAAATTTAAATAAGTATCTTATATATCCAATTCTATATAAATAAGTATTTATTTCTTATTTTTTGTTTTTAAATTTTGGATTTAACTTTGGATATATCTGAACTGAACTAATATAATCCAAAGTTGAATGATATAAGGTTACTTTATAAGTTTTAGGATGTGATAAAAATTAGAATCAAAACCAATTTTTTATATCTTAACATGATCTGTACTTATAATGTAAATTTATTTTTAACTGTTCTATTTGTTAAAATTTATTTTTATAATATAAATTAATTATATGATGTTCAACCCATCTCATATTTGATAAATGATTACATTTCTATGAAATAAGCGGCAAGAAACTGTAATTGTAAATCACAATATATAATTAAATATACCATATAATCAAATAATATTAATGTCAGCTAAATTTAGTATTGTATTTCAAAAATTCAAATATATTAAATTATATTTTAGTATTCTAATTTAGATATTATATTAAAATATATAAAAAAATATTATTTTAAATATCCTATTTGAATATTTTGCATTAATTAATTGAAGTATGTTGTAAACTTTATGAGTCCCTATATGTTATTATGTATATGTAATTATTTTAATTTATAATGTTTAAAACAGTTAGTAAATGGATTAAGTTATTATATATATATATATATTATTTACTGTAATAATTTAAATATAAATTATAAATATGAATTATTATAGAAATGTTATTTCTTATTCTGTAAATAAAAAATGAATTAATATTCATTTGTAATAAAATTTTCAAATAATTACGAATTTTCATTATTTAAAATAAATATTAAAAACAATAAATATTTATATTTTAAATAGAAAATAAGAAATCGTTGCGATTGAACATTTGAATGACGGATTACATTACAATCGGTTATAACTGTTTCAGCATATTCTTGTTTCCAATATAATTTGTACGTTGTACCATATATACGAAAAAGTATCTAATTGTTTGATACTTAAAAAAATCGCAACTGTTTGAATGAACTAATTTTAAAATCTGGATGTTAAATCGGTTATAACCATCATCAATAGTATTATGTTTCACGTATCTTTTTGATATAGATTGTTCGAGTTTTTCGATACTCATCTTTTAAATAAATGTGCCATTTTTTTGATGAAACTTGCTTGAAACTTATTAGTCAACTTTATTGTAATTAATATCGCATCGTAAACAAGTTTTTATTTCTTATATTTCTTATTGGATGATTTACATTCTACAAATATAATATTAGTATATGAGTTTTATATGGAGTAATATGAGTTTTTATATAGAGTGATAACACATTTCGTAGTTTGAAAAAAATAGGACCATATATTGATCAACGTTGTAGAAAGTTGTTATATTTCTAATAAACTATAGTTTACTACATAAATATAATGCATAATCTAACTTTTTTTTAATGGTATACATACTATGTAAGCGTATAGTTTAAATATTATATATAATATAATGCATAATCAAATCCTTTTTTAATCTTGTATGTACTATGTATGCGTATACTTTAAATATTATATAATATAAAATACTCGAGTTTTATATAATTGTAAGATATAAACTATTAAAATTAAAATTGAAAAACTTTATGTATCTTCATCCCCACGACTAGGTGGTGCCCAAACAAATTTAGTGACTATATATACGGCAATTTTTCATTGCAGTTTAATAATATTTACCCAATATTTCAAATCATTGAATGTATAACAATATATATGGCATTACTTTCCGTTATATATTCACAAATTAGTATTTTAAAAATTATTATAGGAATGTTTTGACTCAGACCAGTATTCGTATGGAAATTAGAACAATTTGTGCTACAATTATTTATTAATTTAAAGTCCTATACAAATTCTATTCAATTCCTTAGATTAAGCACTAAGATTTTGAAATTAAGGACTCAACCCATTACAACACGTCAATCTGGTTATATTCGATCAAGTTAATTTACAAAGTTAATTTGTTTCCTATATGTTGATTTCTTAATTATATTACTTTCCATAATTTTAAAATTGGCACATAAAAGTTAGGGATTAATTCGATTTGATTTAGGTGAGATAATACCCTTTTCTCTCTAATTTCATAAGCAAAACCCTATAAGTTATCCCTATATATAACATTACACTGAAATTCATCCACATCAAAACCTATTATTTTTCTAAATAGAAAAAAAAATCATGAATTTCGTCTCTGATTTTGCTTACATTGTTTTTTATCATGATAAGGTCGATTGAAGAATGTGATTAACATTGATGGGTTTCAAAAATTATTTTTGAACCTAATGATGTTCCAGAAATTGATGTCTTCAGAGAGAGGTATATCATTTCGTTTAGTGATTTTGGTAAATATATGTGTTTAGTTTGGTAAGTTGATACTTTGTTATGGTTTTCTATAGAATTGCAAACCAAGAGTTCTGAAGACACTTCTAACAGTAGTTGTGGTTTTATCAATTTTTTATTTGTTTCTTTCATATTTTATTATTCTGTTGCATATGTTTCGTTTTATTTTATATTCATAATTTATATAATTATGTATTTACTTACATAATAAATTTATATAAGTCTTTACTTACTCTTTTAAATGTATTTCCATAAAATATATTTAAAATACACCAATAGATTAGTCTATATAGTTTTAAAGTTATAATCTTTTTTAGTCCATCACTCCGCGCATGGCGCGGATTACTACCTAGTATACACTATAAACTGTAAAATGATATGATCGATCTGTTATGTAGTCTAATCAAAATTTTGGTATGATAGTGTAAATAATCTATAAAGATAAGATGAATATTTAATAAATGTATATAGTCAATGTTGTAATCGACTGTATGTAGGCTTAAGATGTATAAATAACATTAGACAATTTAGTGTAACCGATGTAATAGGGAAAATAATTTAATGTTATTATTAAATTGAATTGCCCTATCTAGATTACTTGCAAGTAGATAAATATTGCTTCTGTTTTAATAGTATTGATAAAGACATTATTAAATGGTCACAGAAAGAAAAGAAAAATAAACTAAACTAGAGTTTAACCATCGTGCGGATATTTTTTATTTTATAAATATATATAATTTTGATATTATCTTATTCGTTTTAAATATATGATTTACATTTTAGTGTTGTATATTGTGTAATTCTTTAATTTTATTGTATAAGTTTCTTATTACATTATTAATATATAGTGTTGTATATTGTGTAACTCGTTTTAATGGTAAATGATAATTTATTTAAATGAAATGTTCATTAAAAAAAAGGTTAATTTACCAATATAATATAATTTATATTTGATTCATATAATACTTTAATTTTAATATAGTATAGTATAATTTAAAATTCTATAAAATAGAATATAAATTATTTATTTTTATAATAAAAATCTATTTAATGTTAATTTATAATAATATTATATTGATAGTTACGAAATTAATTAATGCATTATAAAAGTATTTAAAAAATTTAGTACAATTTTTTTAGTTTTTTTCTCAACAGATTTTGTTTTAAGTAAAAAAAAAATTTAAGTTATTGTTAATTGATTTATTATTACTTCCTTTATTGACTATCAAGATGTTCTAGGAATGTTATATATCTGATTGATTAATATAAATAATAAAATATGTGATATTATATAATTAATTAAATGATCTTACTATAACTTGTCAACAATATATAAAAATAGTGATTTTATTATTTTAATAGAATAGATGAACTTTTTATTGGTTAAGTTATAATGGATTAACATATAAAATTTATAGGTGTACTTTGGCAAATTGTAAACCATGATGGGTTAGTGTATTTAGTTAACATATATCATACATGTGTAAAGTGCATAGTAAAACGTTTGGCGGAAGTAATATATTACATAACTATAATAAAACATGTATATGTAATATAATGAAACATGTATCTTTAATGAAAGTGAATAAGTCCAAAAAGTTAAAATATTACACATGGCTGGTAGCGATTTATGTTCTACTCTATATACTCCTGTTTTTTTTTTTTTTTTTTTTTTTTTTTTTAAACTCTAGGAAGATAAATAGAAATAGTCTAAGCAGGATAATTATTCGTTTGTTTTTTACGGAAGTTATATTGGTTTTAAACAGAAGTGGAATATTCTATTTTCTGTAAAAAAATCTATATTGTATAACCAAATAATTAGGAATGTTATATTTTTTTCTAATGAGCTGTGAATAGGTCCAATTTGAAATGACAATTTTTAAGTAGATAAAAAGTAGGACTCTAAATTAATAGCATAATAGGTACTAGGGAGTGAAAAATAACAAAAATATCCAAAAGTAAAAAATATTGAAAGAAAAATAACAAAATACACAAATTACTGTGTGCAGTCGTTAATCATAAGGCAATGTTTTTTCCCTCGATGGGTTGAAACTAGTAGTAAGACGGAGGAGGAGATGAAGTATACGAGACACTTGGAATCGGTGGAAGAGACGTGTCGGGGTAGGAAGGAAAAGAAGGTGATGATGTGTAAGAATATTCAGGAGTTGATTCGTAATTTGGTGGTGTTTGTGGAGGATGGACGTCGTTACATCCCTTTGCTGGCGGCGGAGACTGGCTTGGTGAGTAGTTGTACTCTGTTCGTGGTGGTGGACTTTGTGTTTCTGACGGATAGTAAACCGGTGTTGGTGGTGGAGGACTTTGTGTTACTGGTGGATAGTATACTTGTGATTGTGGTGGCGGACTTTGTGTTACTGGTGATGGTGGTGGAGGGCTTTGTGTCTCCGGTGAATAGTATACCGGTGATGGTAGTGGTGGACTTTGTGTTTCCGGTGGATAGTATACGGTCGATGGCGGTGGAGGGCTTTGTGTCACGGGTGCGTAATATACAACGGGCGGTGGGTGAGAAGATTCAGGACATGGCGGTGGTGGACTTGGAGGAGGCGGAGGTGGAGGAGATGAGTACACGTAAGGCGGAGGTGGAGACGAGTATACATAAGGCGGAGGTGGAGGAGACGAGTAC
>NC_027752.1:5761537-5765933 GCF_000695525.1 Brassica oleracea var. oleracea
GGTGGAGGAGGAGGTGGTGGTGGAGGGTTTGCTCGAACAGTAGGCGACATCTTGGACGATGGTGGTGGAGGCGGAGAGTATGCTCTGACGGTAGGCGACATCTTAGACGACGGTGGTGGAGGCGGAGAGTATGCTCTGACGGTAGGCGACATCTTAGACGACGGTGGTGGAGGCGGAGAGTATGCTCTGACGGTAGGCGACATCTTAGACGACGGTGGTGGAGGCGGAGAGTATGCTCTGACGGTAGGCGACATCTTAGACGACGGTGGTGGAGGCGGAGAGTATGCTCTGACGGTAGGCGACATCTTGGACGATGGTGGTGGAGGCGGAGAGTATGCTCTGACGGTAGGCGACATCTTAGACGACGGTGGTGGAGGCGGAGAGTATGCTCTAAAGGAAGGCGACATCTTGGACGACGGTGGTGGAGGCGAAGAGTAAATTGGTGGAGGAAGTTTCCGGAAAATAGGTGCCATCTTGAACGTCGGTGGTGGTGGAGAGAAGATGTTGTTACATCCAAACTTACTACAATCAACAGGACGCGCAAGCAGAGATAAACACTCTTTAGCCGATCTTTGACCAGCCATAAAGGGGATACAGTTCATGGAGCCGTTCACCACCGATACAGCTCCGCATATAGGAGCACGACCCGTGAAGAAGTTGGACGAATAAGTGAAGTTCTCAAGGTTAGGAAGCTGGCAGATACTTGGAGGAATGACTCCCGTGAAGCCATTGTTAGCCACGTGAAGCTCTTCTAAGCTCTTCACGTTGCCCACAGTAGACGGTAAAGGACCACGAAGACGGTTAGAACTGACGTCGAACACCGTCACTTTCTTGAGGTTCCCAATCTGAGGAGGTAAACAACCGGTTAAGTTATCGTTGGAGAGGATAAGTTCATTGAGTGTTTTCCCCATTTGACCGATACTTCCCGGTATGCATCCTCCAAGATCGTTATCTGCAAGAACCAAAGCGGAGACCGGGGAACTCCCCATGTTCTTCGGAATACCAAACCGGAACCTGTTATGGTTCAAGAATATAGCGTCGAGCTTTCTATCAAAGAGCTTGGATGGTATCTTGCCTTCAAACTCGTTGAAGCGGAGATCCAAGAACTTGAGGGAAGGCAAAGAGAGGACAACGTTAGGGAACTTCCCAACGAACCGGTTGTTGCTAAGATCAAGCTCGTAAAGAAGCTTCATGCGATTGAACGTGAGAGGGACCTCACCGCAGAAACGGTTTGAGTTAAGATGGAAGAGAGCGAGATCACGGAGGAGACCAAGCTCGGAAGGCAAGTAACCAGCCATGTCGGCGTGGTTGAGGTCAATGCCTGCAACGACTCTGGTTTTGTTGTATGAGCCAGGAAAAGGAGCACAGTAGATTCCATTGTAGGAGCAAACATCTGAGCCGTTCCAGTTGGCTGTGAAGTTGAAAGGGTCAGAGAAAATTGCAAGTTTCCATGATTGGAGAGCAATGTAGGCTTGACGTAGCTTCGGGTTCTCAAACTTGAGCTTCGGGTCTACTTTGATACGACTGTCTAAGACGCCATCAGCTTTGATCTGTAATAAACAAACGGAGGAGAGACAAAGGCAGAGAAAGAAGAGACGGAGAGGAGGGAGCAGCATTTTTATGGGTTAAGAAACCCACTTTTTACTTATTATTATGACACAATCTATTCTCTCTATGTGCTCTATCTTTATAAAACAGTTTAGAAACTCCAAAGTCGTATTCCTTTTACCCCTCTAATTTTGCCTATTTTTAAAACTGAATTTTGTCAATGAGGCATGTTTACGCGTTGAGGAAATAAAAGGCGCTGGCCTTTGCGCAGAGATGAAACCATCGTCAATTAAACTTGGATGCACGTTCCTAGAGATTTTTTTGGTTTTGAAGAATAAAATAATTAGCCGTCAACGGTTTAATCATATAAAATAAGAGTTAAATGTGTGCTATAACTCAAAATTACATGAGTGCACGATATATGGAATAGAAGCGGTCAAAAGAACGCCAACCCTCGCACGACCATGTGGGAACAAAACTAGGACGCATGTTTCTCACATCAACAAGCGTGATCCTAACCCTCGCAACACAAAAAACTATAGAGACACTTGGGGAAGAGTGGCATGAGGTTCAGCTAGGTGACACAACAAGAAGCAAGCATGGAATATAAAAATCATAGAATAAGTTGTGCATTCGTCTGATCAAACCAAGTATAAAGAAAACCAAAAGATGTATATGTATCTTCTACATAAAACGACGTGTGACGCGAAGGTTTAGAAATTCCATGGCTACCATATCTAACTTTTAAGCAATATATGTAGAGGGTGGTTTTATAAGGCGAACCACATGTTTCAAGTAATTTGCTTTCTCTGGAGATCTATCCAAGATTCCAAGTTGATGTGTAGTCCCTGAAAACAGAGCAAAAATATATCCATCAGCTTATAATCTTAACCAAGCTTGAATGTTTGGTCAGGGTAATTAAACTGTAAAGATGAAACCAAATAAAAAGATGATAAAGAGAGCAACCATGGGAGCATTATTCCGGTGCAAGATTGTAATATGATCAATTGTTATTGTCCTCACTCAAAGATTAAAAGGCCAGAGACAGCCTTAGGCAAAAATGAACCAGGAACTAACACAAGTACACAACCATGCATAGAACAGACAAGAGATCCTGTCATCAAACTGAAAGCTGCTCCCCCCTTGCCCGGGGTCACTTTCACTTCTGCCGACGTTAGTAACACAATCAAATGGATCACTGGATTCAAATTGTATAAAATTCAGGAAATTACATTAAAATCCTTAATAAAGAATCACCCGGCCATTATCAATAGCATTAATGATAACAAGAAGATTGCACTGATACACTCCGGGGGACGACGCGTACAGATGTTTTAATGGATTCAGCGGCGCCATGGCTCGACGGAGAGGACAAAGACAAAACGGTAGAGTATAGTGTTCCGGATAACAATACGTCGCCATATTGACTTCCCAAGAAGAAAACCTAACCGTCTTTTCATCTACTCCCGCCGGGCAAATTCTCCATGCTTTTTTTTGCATGATTTGTTTGGGCTTTTAAGATAACGCCAAATTTCAGTTACCAAGATAGCCCCACATCTATAATCTCGAAGTATGGGATGATTGGTTGAGGCTATAGGAACTGTGCATAATTTTTTAATTTTTATATCCATTTTTTAAAGCAATCATGTTTTTATTTTAAAAATTGAATCTAAAGCCAAAACATTATAAAAAAAAATATGTTACCTTTAAAAAACATTTTTTCTAGAGATTTTATACAGTGCTCTGAAAAGTTTCTACAGCAAAATAAATTAAAGCTAAATCTAAAAATCTAGAGCTTAAATCTTAGAGCAAAAAACAGAAAGTCACAGCCTCTACCGATCACCCCCATGATCTAACATGTTTTTTGGTTATTTGATTGATGATTTGTCTATTCGATAATTTGAGATTTTTGTAAATAGGAACCAAAGGCTAGTGCTCGTTCATAAAGAAAAAACAAAGGCTAGTGCTATCACGTGTAACGGACAAGCCTTTATCCGCATCAAGCATTGCCGATGACGCTTTAATATATTCAACTATAATTGCATGATCAGAAAAAAAAACGGGCAATTGAACCTTAGATACGTTGAACCTAGTCAACTTTGTAGATTCAATGAACTTAGACGTACTTTTAGTTTACTCTACTTCTGGTTTCAGCGTCAGAAATAAGATACCACACAATCCAGTCGGAGTCGTAGGAACACTTATGACTTAACAGAAGCGCGGTTATAATAAAATACCCAACATTTTAAATTACACTAACAAAATATTATTCTTACATAACAATTTTTTATAAAAAAACATCAAAAAATAAAATATTCATTCTAAAGTTCTAAATATAAATTTTGCTTTTTTTTGTCAAATTAATAACCAAATTTTCTAATGTTTTGAATCATTTTTCAATTCACAAATTAACCAATATTACTTAATCTTTTTCTGTATTTTAATTTTTATAAGATTAACAATTTTGTTGTCAATTTTTATTTGGTTATTTTACTATTATAACTATCAGAATATCATTAGGTAGCTAGCCATTAGACCATTATAACCATAACAATCAACATCTCACTACAAGAAAACACATGCTTAACGAGGAAATTTAACGAGGAAAAAGAATCTTCGTAAATTTACGTCGATTTTACGAGAAACATACGTAGAAAATTAATGTCATCGTTATTTCCTCGTAAAGTAACGACAAAAGCGTTTCGTCGTAAAGTGAATGTAATTTGACGTGTCTTTTACGAGAAAATACTATTTCCTCGTAAATACGACGCAAACTTCGCGTGTTATTTACGAAGAAATAATTTACGTGTATTTAGCGAGGAAATTTTGAATCCACCAACTTTGTAGG
>NC_027752.1:5765947-5766203 GCF_000695525.1 Brassica oleracea var. oleracea
TTTCGTCGTAAATTCATAGCAAAATTACAACTACCAGATTCGAATTTTCCTATAAATATGGATGTTTGAACATCATTTTAAACACACCAACAACAAAGAACGTGAAAGAAAAAAAATGGCTGGCTCCGGGACTATTTACGAGTTGCGGAAGTGGAAGTATATGCATCGAGATGCTAACGGGAGAGTGACGAAAGAATACCTTGTGGGCATGGAGACATTTATGCATCAAGCATATTCAACACCGCTCGCCCAAGAA
>NC_027752.1:5766876-5767280 GCF_000695525.1 Brassica oleracea var. oleracea
CATACTCAGACGGATGGTGAGATGACTCATCCATCAGATGCAAGAGCCTGGAAACATTTCAACAAAGTACATCCGGATTTCGCTAGCAATAGCCGGAATATGTATCTCGGACTATGCACAGATGGATTTAGTACGTTCGGAATGTCAGGGAGACAATATTCATTGTGGCCAGTCTTTCTTACACCATATAACCTGCCACCGGAGATGTGCATGCAACGGGAGTTGCTATTCTTGACCATATTAATACCTGGTTCGAACCATCCAAAAAGGTCCCTAGATGTTTTTCTACAACCACTGATAAAAGAGTTGAAGAATTTTTGGTCAACAGGGGTGAGGACGTATGACTGTTCAACGAAGACAAATTTTACGATGCGAGCGATGCTTTTGTGGACCATAAGTGATTT
>NC_027752.1:5768574-5769352 GCF_000695525.1 Brassica oleracea var. oleracea
AAGGAATATGGGGTTTGGGGTTTCGGATTTTAGGGATTTAAACATAACACTCGTTAATTCCACGTAAGCCAACGAGGAAATAACGACGAAATATAAAAATAAAGAATGTGGGGCTCGTTAATTCCACCTTAGCGCAAATCGTCGTAAACACCACGTAGGATGAAATCGTCGTAAACACCACGTATGCGAAATCGTCGTAAACACCACGTAGGACGAAATCGTCGTAAACACACGTAGGACGAAATCGTCGTAAATACCTCGTAGTGTAAAAACTAGAAAAAAAAAAGAAAAAGGAGAAAGATACCAGATTCACATGTGGCAAGACTTCCATACGTAAGTCTCGCCCACATGAATTCTAATATCTTCTTCTTTTCCTTTTTTTCAAATATTTATAATTTGAATAGGATTTTGCTGAGGAGTGTGATTTGAGATAGGGTGTGATTTGGGAGTTTGTGTGTGGTTTGAGAATGAGGGTTGTGGGTATATTTATAGGAAAGCGCGGCTCGTCAATTCCACGTAAGCAAAATCGTCATTAATACCTCGTATATAAAAATACGGGCCTTTGTAATTCTTCGCTATTTCCTCGTACAACAAAACACGGGCCTTTGGAACTGCTCGCTATTTCGTCGTAACCTTACGAGGAATTTACGACGATATGTAATCTTATATATACCCCCGAGCGCTCACTCTTTCTTTACTCTCTACTTCCTCTCTACTTCCTCTCCATTTCGTAGCAATGGTAAGCCTCTCTAATTCCTCTCCAATTTGGTTAGTTTAG
>NC_027752.1:5769393-5770962 GCF_000695525.1 Brassica oleracea var. oleracea
ATTAGGTGGATAATGTTGGGAAATATACTGTTGATGTTAATTTTAAAAATTAAATTTTTTTCCTATGTTCGAAAAGGAAGACTTACTGTCCATTACAGAGAGATTTTCGGTGAGTCGGGTAGTCGTTTAGACCCGGCCTCTTCTTCAGCTCCCGATTCTTTGGGTTAGGAAACTGTCCCCGAGACTCAGTACACTCAGAGAGTCTCTGGGTCTACTTCTTCTAGTGCACCATCGGCTCCTCATGTGCCTTCCCCGATGTCTCATCCGACGATGCCTCCTCCTGTGCCTCCTCCGATGGCACCTCCGATGGCCGCCAATATTCATCCCGATTTGATGGTGCTTCCGAGTGCTCCTTTCTCGCAGTACACTGTAGAGGATATTCTCCGTCTGCCAGGTAGAGAAGGTTTACCAGTCAACGACCCCGACCGACCGGACGGAACTTTGTGGTATGTTGCATTAATTTTTTTTTAATTCGTTTAAAATTTTTTTATAACATTAAAAAATAATTTATATTTTAAATTTGTATTTTCCAGGTGGGGGGTTGACGGATGTCTTGCAACACGATCAAAGGTTACTTCTCCATGGCACATCCGAACTGGAGGAAGACGCCTCATTACGTCATAAAGACGTGGTTCAAAATTTATGCTGTAAGTTTCTATTAATTAATTATATATACTTTAATTTTTTCATGATTTATATATATACTTTCTAAAAAACTAATTGTTAATTTATTTTTTCCAACAGCAAAAATATAATTAGGCCTTGGGGATCACTGAGAGGGTGAAGAAGAAGTTTAACGCGAAGGCGAAAGTTCGCTTGTTGGACACAACGGGCCAAAAACGCCACGCCGGTGTCCGTTTGGAAATGGTAATTAAATATTTTATTAAATAAATTTTTTAATATATATATTTTTATTCTAACTTTCTTAAATGTTTTTTAGGCCAAAGAGACGAGACATCTCCCGTCTCTTATGGAACTTTACGAGAGGACCCACAAGAACAAGGCGGGCGTATTTGTAGATGGCAAGTCCGAGCAAATCTACAACGACGTGGTTGCTCGGGTTGAAGACCGCCAGACCCAGCTGATCCAGCACTCTACCGACGGATTACCCGTCACCTTATCCACACTTGAAGTGGATAAGATATACGAGGAGGTAAATTTTCTAAAATTTTAATTTTTTATTATTCATTTAATTTAACTTTAAATTTTTACTAACAATATTTATTTTATGTTTTTAAGGTTGTCCCAAAAAAAAGGGGACGGACGTTGGGGATTGGTTCCGTCAACGATGTTCCGAGAGCGACATCGTCTTATGGTCAGCGACGGGATGATGAAGTCACTGAGCTGCGTAACGAGTTGACCGCGACAAAATCTGTGTTCACAGCTCGTATGGGTGGACTCGATCGCTTCTTGGACTTTATAGCGGCCACAAATCCGGAATGGGAAACCATGTTGAGGAACATGCGACGACAAAATCCCATTCCAGGCGAGGGACCATCCGACGATACACATGTCGAGGAGGATGTAGACAGGAGGAGTGATGAATTCCTCCGGGCGATGCACGACTCT
>NC_027752.1:5771190-5808266 GCF_000695525.1 Brassica oleracea var. oleracea
GAAATACTTTCAAGGTATTTACGTGAAAATTACGAGGAAAACATTTCAAGGTAGTTACGTGAATTTTACGAGGAAATATGTACGTGTCGTTAACGAGGAAATGCTTTCGTGGTATTTACGAGGAACGGTAGCGACATTCTTACGTCGACTGTCTACGTGGTCTTTACGACGATTTGTTTTCTTCGTTTTTACGACGAAATATTTTCTTCGCTAATTTACGACGAATAGGCGCGGAAATATGTGTAACGACGAACGATTAACGACAAAACGTGTTTCCTCGCTAATTCGTCGTAAAGCCTCTTTTACGACGAACTAAAGAGGAAAACCGCCCTCGTAAAATTTATGTTTTCTTGTAGTATCTATGATTCTCTTCATCTAGTCTATATTAAACTTACCCAAATTACTGACATTTACCATATATATTCTATTATGAAAGCAATATAATTGATAAATGGTGATTTAATCAAAATAATAACTAATAAAAGATGCTATGGTGTCATATTAAAAACTAAGAAAAAATGCTTTTTTTAAAAACTGCTGCCCTAAGCGAAAGCTTCATTTTTTACAATGGAAGCACGGCCCTGAATCCAGTGAACACTCTACTGAAGTGAGCTAAGTAGAAGATGAAACAATCTAACCACAACTTACCACATGTGACCACAGTTTAACTTGCTTCTCGTACGTGTGTCCACGTGGTATACTCACGAGCGGTCTCTTCTTACATACTCCAACTCACCAATTCTGGTTGTGGATGAAAATGTAACGGACGTTAAAAAATTTGGCGTCCTTTTGATAAAATAGGAAAAGAGTAGACAACATGGTTATAGACATGAATCTGACTTAGACCATGCAACTCCTTTTCTAAAGTAATACAATTCAGTATACTGTTTAGTGAGTAGCTAGTAGTATTAGTTAATGTAATTATTCTGATTTGATAAAAGTTATTCGTTTTGAAGCGGTTGTCTGTGGACGCTATGGTGGTAATAATTGGATTCTACAAATTAGTCAGCCAACACATTTTAAACTGTAATTAGTTTCTCCGTTACCCAAAATTAACGCCGTTAATCCATTATTCACCATCGTTACACCATTCTGTTGTCATGTTTTACCATTTTGTCGTTACTCCGTTAAAAAGTCAACGGCTTTGTCAACACAATGATAACATCATTAAATAAAACTTTCAGGTGTGCATCTATAAATATATCACAATTAGCTTAAGACATGAGCAACCACCAAAAATGGTATATATTCCACGAAGATTCAACAGATTCGCTGCAGTTTTTGACGTGGCGGCAACGCGTGCACATCCACCGTGCGATAGCAGCAGCGGGAGCGATCACTTTCCGGAGGAGACACAGGATCTTTGGGATCTGATCGAATCTTTTATCGACAGGGAAGGGAAAGTTTTATCGGATGAGGTTTCTCCTGGGGAAGAAAACGATGATAAATCAGACGTTGATGATGATTATGAAGAAGTGAAGGAGAGGTTACGGGAAATTCGTGAGAATCACGGAGGAGGCGGAGAGCGGCGGAGAATAGTTGATGAGGTAGTAAATGCAAGTGAGTTCGTCGGAGAGAAACGACACTTGATGGCTTATCTACGTAACAAAGGTTATGATGCAGGTACTAATGCTCTCAATGACTATATTATAGGAAATTTACATTTGTATATATATATTTGATATTCAGGGATGTTAATACAGTTTGTTCAGTATAACCTAATTAAAATTTGTTGATTTAAGGGATAAATTATTTTAAAACAAGGGTTGACACAATATATGAGCGAGCTTCAAGATTCATTGGTCATTTGATTCTTACAGTCGTATTGGTCTATATAGAGTCACATGTAGAAGTAGATTCACATTAGGCTATATATAGATATAGTATATCTAGTATCTGATGTGATTTTTTTTTGTAGCATATATAAGGCTGTTTTAACAAATATCAATGCTAGGTTGGATATCAGCTGTAGTACACAGCAGTTGTATGTATATATATTAAAACCATATTGGATGTTGGGATTTTAATGTGCAAATGCTGAGATGAAAAAAAGATCTCATTATCATTTAATATCTGTACGTTTTCGCATTTGTATGCATAAATTTATAATACCGCACCTAATGTATTTTTGTGATTCATACTAATGTTACATAGGTCTTTGCAAGTCCCGGTGGGAAAGATTTGGCAATAACACGGCCGGAAAGTACGAGTACGTTGACGTTAATGGAGGAGATAAGAACCGTTTTATCGTCGAGACAAATCTTGCCGGAGAATTTGAGATTGCTCGGCCTACGACAAGATACATTTCTCTCTTAGCACAACTACCACGTGTCTTTGTTGGAACACCTGAAGAGCTGAAACAGCTTGTGAGGATCATGTCCTTAGAGATAAGACGGTCGATGAAGCGAGCAAAAATTCACGTGCCTCCGTGGAGGAGGAACGGTTATATGCTAGCCAAATGGTTCGGCCACTATAAACGAACATCCAACGAAGTGGTGACTAAGGTTAAGAGCTGTGGTTGCGGACCACGTGTTGGGTTCGAAGAATCGGTTAAAGCGGTTAGGTTTAACAGTTCTACGGAGGCGGAGTGGAAGAGGATTGGTTTAAAGGTTGGCCAGCTCACGATGGCTTTCAAAGGCGGTGAGGTGAGGCTGTGATAGTCAAGAATAAAGCATATGCCTCTGAGAGTTTATGATTAAGATGTTTGGATTATGCTGTGAATATAGATAAAGTTTTGTTGGGGATTAGAAAACTAGAGAAGCAAAGCAAGTAAGCAACTATGTACAAAGTTACTGATTAGTACATGAATCTGTCTACTGCAATTACTTTTTAAAGAGTCTGTTTTTAAAGAGTCTAGTACATGAATCATTGGCCCAACTCAATGAAGTTTCGTATTTAGAGTCTGTTTTTTTTCCTTTGCCATAGAATAACATTTTGAACCTTTCAAAAGAGAAAAGTACACGTTTATGTGAATACCGATTTGAAGTTTGATATAAACAAATGACACCACTTTTACTATATGTGTTGGATGATGATGATATCAAACACCTTTAATAGTTTTTTGAATTGTTTTGAATTAATCAAGTTTCACGAAACTAGAGTACTATACTATCCGAAAACAAAACAAAAGTATACATAATAGATCTAAATCCGAAGGACCCTTGAGACGTTTGACAAAAAAAGGACCTTTGAGACAAATAATATTTGGAAAAAGAAAACACAAAGAAAACGAAGATAATAAATAATAAAAAGTTTAGTAAATGTAATATTTGTTTTTAGGCTATAGCAAGAACATATGATGTATTTATACACTAGTTAATGTTCCGCACCTTATGCGGATTATTACATCTATATATCTAACAATTTATAATTCTAATGTTTCTTTTTATTAAAAAGTAATAATTAAATTAGATACAACTTTTAAATTATTATAAATTATAAAACTTCATTATTTGTATTGATAATTAATGTATTAAATTATGTTATTTTGTTTCATATTTTATTTATGTGATGTAGATTTTGGATCAAAATCTTTTGATATAGTAATAATTAATATAGAAAATTTATATTTGAAATTAAACACATATTGTATTTGGACTGAAAAGAAATCATGTGGCACTGAAAAGATTATAAAAAATCACATAAAACATCAACAAAAACGATTATATAGGAGTGTTTAGTTTGGTAAAAACTGAACCATTTAAAACGAACCAAATCGAAAAAGAAAAATAGTATGGGTTTGTTAGTACCGAAAAAACCAAATAGATGTTATTTTTAAGAAATTGAAGTATATGGATATGATTCAGTATATTAAGCGATCAAACCGAATAAACCAAAGAAACCGATTAATTCAGATATATTAGTATACTTATATATATATTATATTATAATAATTTGTATTTGATCAATATTTCCAATAAAAATCACAGAAATTGGCTATAATATTAGTCATTAAAATTATAAACTAAATATAAGATAAAAGTAATGATGATATTATTGGTAGATATTGTGAATATCAACTGTTAATATCTATTTATTAATTAAATATCATAAATATCATGATAATTATATATTAAATATATTTTAAAAATAATAATAGTATACTATTAGTAGAAGAGGTTCATGTTTATTAATTATCCTAAATATCATGATAAATATATATATATAAAAATAAATTTTTAAATAATAATATTAATTAAACTAATGACTTATTCTAAAATTATGAAAAGATGATGAGTAAGTATAGTAGCTAAAATTATAGAAAAAAATGACAAGTAAACAAATTCACTTTTCAAATAATATTATAGATATTAAAACATTTTAACTAGAACAATTATTATTTTCTATCAAGTATAAAGTGTGAATTGTATTGTGTCTAGCCTAATTATATACATCAATCACAAAACAATAAAAAAAAGGTTAGACCCAAAAAAAAAAGGGAATGATACAACCAAAAACCTACTGAACCTTTCGGTATTTAAAGTCTCAATAACATCTTCATTAAAGTCTTCCCTGCTAGCGCCTAACAACCTTTTGCCTCCGCCTTCTTCTCTTTCAGGTACCAACACGTGGAGGCTTTATTCTGATGCAGCTTGGGACTCAAAGACTGGAAGATGTGGTATGGGGTGGCACTTTCGAGACTACACAGACGCACCAGCAGGCAACTTCTCTTCATACCGCCGATCTGTCCCCTCAGCCCTTGTAGCTGAGGCCCTGGCGTTAAAGGCTGCAGTCCAATCTGCAGTTACACGTGGTGTTGACTCCCTTAGAGTGTTCTCAGACTCCAAAAGTTTCATCACTCTTCTGTCTACCAAGAAGAACCATGTGTGGATTCAAGGAATTCTCTTTGATATTCACTCTCTATCAGTCTCCTTTAGTAGTATCTCTTTTCATTTTATCCCTCGATTGGGTAATACCTTGGCTGATACAATTGCTAAGTCAGCGCTACTCTCCTTATCTAACTCTCCGGCTTGTGGATGAGTTTCGAACGCTTTGTTATTTTCTAATTCAAGTATGCTTTTGCCCAAAAAAAAAAAAAGTCCTCTCTCTCTCTCTCTCTCTTTCTCTCTCTCTCTCTCTCTCTCTCTCTCTCTCTCTCTCTCTCTCTCTCTCTCTCTGTTCTATACGAAGCAATGAAGAAGCTCTACAGGAAAGGAACCGTACACGCGTCACCACCGCAGATAAAATCAGACGACAAGCTTCTCCATTTCCTTCCTGTTGCCATCTTATCACTAGCAGCGGTTCTTTCTCCGGAAGACCGTGAAGTCCTGGCTTACCTTATATCAACCGCCTCTTACTCCAGCGACCGAAACTCTACCTCTCGCCTGAACAAGACCAAACCACACAAACAATCCCACTTCGACAACCACTCGCCTCTCTTCCACTGCGACTGTTTCAGCTGTTACACTAGTTACTGGGTCAGATGGGACTCGTCACCAAGTCGCCAGCTGATTCATGAAATCATCGACGCTTTCGAAGACAGCTTGGAGAAGAAGAAACAAAGGAAGAATAAAAAGAAGATAAATGGGAAGAAAGATCGTAGAAAGCTTTTAGTGAAGTCTCCAGCTCTCGTTAGTTCTAGCTTTGGTACGAATGATATTCCGAGTCAACTCAGTGAGTCCTCTGGGAGTTCGTGTCCTTGTATGTGTACGAGTTCGAGCGAGTTGATTGACGGTACTGGTAGTTGCAACGGTGGGTTGGTGTCAAAGGAGGAGTTCAAGGCCGGAGACGTTGGTGAAGAAGATGCGGAGGAGGAGAAAGGGACCATGAGTAGTAGATTTGTGAGTTTCATTGGTGAGAAAGTTTTTGGTGTTTGGAGATAATTAAGAAAACTTTGTCCCAAGCCAAAATATCACAAGTACCTCCTTGCTCCGGATCATGGTAAGCAAAACTATATCTGAAATGGCTGTGAAAAATTACAAGAAATAAAAGTCTAGAAATGTTTTGTTTATTCACTTGGTTCTATCGAGGGCAACATGTTTGATTGTTGGAAAGTTTTCATGTGTAAGCAGCATTAACTGTAGTATAATGCGACAAATATATCATTGTATTATAACATCTTGATTATATCAAAAAGTTAGTATAATTGCACGTATTTAATACGTTATTTTGTGTACCAAGTGTGGCCACCGATATAAAATGCTTTAAGTGAGTATAAATTATTGTTTTCTTACCGCCAAAATAAAATTATGGAATATATTATTGAGCAGAATACAGAGTAGAATTGTTAGTTCCTAGATACTAGTTAGAAATATGTAATTGATTATGTATAGTGATAGAGGCTTTTTTTCTAGAATACTAGTTAGACATATGTTATTTATTTTGGGTCCAACGATATCTTCAGTGCTGCCCACCACAACAGCCATTTTTATGCTTCCCATGCATTGTTGTTGTCACATTATTTGTCTGCATATTCTTCCCCTTTGCGGTTCACTCAATGATTCCTTTCATCAAAGCGTATCTAAAATTTAAAGTAGAAACACTAAACTTTAGGTTCGTAAGCTGGTAAAGGAATATAAAAGCAACAATCATTTCACTTTATTCAAAACAACCAATATCATTGAGTTGGGCTAGACTTCTCACTTCTCCGTTATCAGATCGTATACTTCTTCTAGTACAGTCCAACATCCGTTAGACCCAGGTTACACTATTTGAGGTATATTGGTGCTCCTTCCAAAATACTTGAAGCTTTAGGCTAATGCATAATTACTAAAAAAAAATTGTTTTTATTTTAAAAAGTACAATTAAAATATAGATTTATAACTATTAACTAAATACTATAAAATATTATTAGTTGCACAGTTTTTAATAAATTTAAAAGTCACAGTAAAATATAAAAACATCTTCTATTTTTAAACATCAAAAACTTTTTAAAACACGATCTATCTTGAAACGGATGAGTGTGTTTTGTCAAGTTTTTATTAACTTGTGTATATAGAAAATGGAATTTACAAGAAAAAAATAAATGTCTTAGAAGTTAGAACTTTTAGTAGACAAGCGAACCTAAGTTAATTTTCTCCTCACTACAAATATCTTATGTATGTCAAACATGACGTCTCTTACTCAGCTTCCCTCTGACTGGTATTCCAGTTTGTTATATTATCATTCACTAATATACAGTATATTCCAGTTTTCAATTAAACATCTATTTGTTTAGGTAATCACGGTTCTGATTTGCTAATCTATCTAGCGTTTTTATTTATTTTGGGTTTCTTGCAATTTGGTGTTGGAGAAACCCCTTTCACTTATGTTTTTGATCTACCGTGCCATTTTTGTTTTCCTCGTATGTATATTGTAAGAATACAGTTCCTAATAAGTGATGTAGCACCACATGTGATCGACAATGCTCACAACTCCTCTTCGGTTTAGGACTTTCCTTTTTTTCCTTTTCCTATTTTGTGTTCGGTTTTCCTTTTATTAGTTATTACGTTTTAGGAAAAAGTTTCACAAACCCTTATGGATTGTGACTATTCAGTTGTTATATAAACATAGCCAAGCGATTATAGGAAGGACGATTTGATTAATAAAGTTATTGATTTGGTTTTAAGAGCTTTCGAGCACTGCGAAGAGTATTCGCGCCCACTGTTACAACTACCTTCAAACACAAGTTATCGATTTAGGGTTCTAATCCTTGAACCTTACGTTTATAGCTTCCGCCTCTCTATCAGTTGGTATCAGAATCAGCACGTTTCGGGATTTCGTCTACCGTTATCAATGACTAAGAAAACGACAGAAGGAACATCTCAAGATATGAATGATTTACGAGCACTAATTGTCGAGATGCAAACGGCTCTCGCCACCACCATTCAGATGTCGATGCAGACCTCAATTCAACAATCGGGCGAATCACTGGCGACTCGTTTGGATACTATCAACACAACACTACTCAACCGACTGGAACCTCAACACCAGCAACCGGGTATTTTTCCTCAACAACAACTTCCACCGCTTCACCAGCAACACCAACATCAACCTCCTCCACATCAACAACCTCTTCGCCAACACCAACAACGGCTGCAACGCCACGACCAGCTTGCTAGCGTACGCGACCTGGATATACATGCGAATGAGGAAGAAGAAGAAGACGACCTTCATAGGCAAGTCTATCGAGACGATTTACAACAACGATGAAACTTCGACAATTGGTGGGAGAACGGTTTCAAAGTCGACATCCCAGAGTTTCATGGCAGCTTAAAAGGAGATGATCTCATTGATTGGATGGTGGCCGTTGAAGAGATCATGGACTTTAAGCAAGTCCCTCCATGACGACGAGTTTCTCTCGTTGCCATGAGATTTCACGGTCACGCAGCAACTTGGTGGAAACAGCTTAAAACAACCCGTTCGCATACCGGCAAGACTCCAATTCAGACCTGGGAGAAGCTCACAAAACACCTGCGTCTAACCTTTTTACCGCATAACTATGAGCGAACATTTTATACTCGACTACAAAATCTACGGCAAGGAAGTCGCAGCGTTGATGAATACGCAGAAGAATTTTCCCTGCTACTAACCCGCACAGAGATAAATGACAGTCAAATCCAATTGGTCTCTCTCTTTATTGGAGGACTCCGACAACAGCTCCAAACAGCCATGGCTCAGTTTAATCCGACGACCGTGGGCGAGGCACATAGGCATGCTACAACGTTTGAACAGCAATCCCGCTCATCGAACTGGACCAATCCGGCTCGGCCAAAACAACATGACGCAACAAGTAACACAACACTGACAAAAGACACAACTGAGGCAGGCAAAACACCTACACCGGAAGAACAAACACTTCATCGGTCAAACCGCCCCAATGCCCTCCGTTGTTATTCATGTGAAGAGCACGGACATCGTCAGACAGCTTTCCCTCACGCAACACGCAGGGGTCAACACGCAGGGGTCTCATCGCAGAGGATCAACATCATGACCAAGAAGTATACAATTCCCAAGAGGAAAGCGAAGGTGACAACGACTTGCCTCTTCCGACAATAGGCGACAAGGGTCATATGCTCGTACTACGCCGGTCATGCATCACTCCTCGTCGACATGACGAACAATGGCTGCGTACCAACATATTCCGTTCGACGTGTACTATTAACAGTCGTGTGTGCAGCTTCGTAATCGATTCAGGCAGTTGCAGAAACGTTATTTCAGACGACGCTGTTACCAAGTTAGGCATACTACGAGAAAGTCACCTGTCACCTTATATGTTGGGATGGCTCAACGACAGCGCTACAGTGCGTATTTCTGAACGCATGTTAGTGTCTTTTACTATCGGTCCTCACTACACGGATCGTATCTATTGTGACATCACACCAATGGATATCCGTCATTTGCTACTGGGACGTCCATGAGAATTTGACCGAAAAATCATTCATAACGGAGCCGACAACACGTACCAGTTCACATGGGATTCACACAAGATTTTATTGCTTCCTTCCAAGGAACCGACAATACCCTTGACGCCGCGACCTGTTGAGACTCTGACACCATCTCCTTCGCAAAAGTCACCAACACCCGCCACCAATAAACTTTGCTCTTATGCAACGTTCGTCTCTGAACTACAGACAGAGGGTCACGCGTTTGCCATTATGCCATCCTCCCCGGATTGCGGTAAAAAACAACAGTCCAACCCTTCCTTGTCTACCATTCTTCGTGAGTTTCAAGACGTGTTCCCTACGGACTTACCAACAGAATTGCCACCATTGAGAGAAATACAACACCAGATTGACCTCATACCTGGTTCAACACTTCCTAACAGGCCACATTACCGGATGAGTCCGCTGGAACACGAAGAGCTACGACGCTAAGTAGAGGATCTCCTGCGCAAAGGTCATATTCGTGAGAGCCTTAACGCATGTGCTGTCCCGGCGCTCCTAATACCGAAGAAAGACGGAACTTGGAGAATGTGCGTTGACAGCATGGCGATCAATAAAATCACCATTCGGTATCAATTTCCCATCCCTCGGTTAGATGACTTATTGGACCAGAGTGGTTATCACCAGATACGCATTCGACCTGGTGATGAATGGAAGACAACTTTCAAAACTAGAGAAAGCCTTTTTGAATGGCTGGTCATGCCTTTCGGTTTATCAAACGCACCAAGCACGTTTACGAGGATTATGAATCAAGCATTGCGACCGTTCATTGGGCGTTTTGTTGTCGTCTATTTTGTTGATATACTCATCTTTAGCTCCTCCGTAGCCGAGCATGCAGACCATCTCCGCCAAGTTCTTCAGGTTCTTCGAGTGGAAAAGCTATTTGTCGCACAACATAAGTGCGAATTTGGGGTTTCCCAAGTCCTGTTCTTAGGTTATATCGTCTCCGATCAACGATTGTCTGTTGATCAGTCAAAAATTGAAGTGGTCCGGTCATGGCCAACACCGAAGACAATATCAGAAGTACGAAGCTTTCACGGTCATGCATACTTTTATCGACGGTTCGTACACCACTTCAGCTCCATCATGGCACCAATAACAAATTGTATGCGTGAAGGGAAGTTTGTTTGGACTCCAGAGGCGTCTGACGCGTTCTCCATTATCAAAGACAAATTAACATCTTCGCCTATTCTTGTTCTTCCCGACTTCTCTAACACGTTTGAGCTACATTGTGATGCTTCCAAACTTGGTATTGAAGCGGTTTTGAGTCATAACAGCCGACCTGTAGCTTTTTATAGTGAGATATTATCCGGTCCACGTAGTCGATACAACATGTATGACGTCGAATTTTACGCTGTGGTCCAAGCCATTAAACACTGGCGGAATTACCTGGTACATCGTGACTTTATACTCTTTACAGATCATGATGCGTTACGACACTTGGACAGTCAAGCCAAGGTTTCAGCTCGCCACGCCGGTTGGATAGCATATTTACAGAAGTTTACTTTCTCTATACGTCATCAGTCGGGGAAGACAAATAGAGTCGCCGATGCGCTTAGTAGACGTCACGCATTGGTCACAACAATGCAAAATTCGGTGCCAGGCTTTGCGTCCTTTGCGGACCTATACGAATCTGGTCCATTTTTTGCTCGGATATTCGAGGCTGCCAAGACTGGTCCGGACGATGATTATTCTTTGTAGGACGGGTTTCTCTTTCGGGGACTTCGGTTATGTATCCCTGACTGCAGCCTGCGACATAAGATTATTTCCGAGCTTCACAACAAAGGTCATGTAGGTCGTGATCGCACTCTGCACCTTGTAACTACGTCGTATTTTTGCCCGTCTCTTGGACGAGATGTCGACGTTTTGTGGAAAGATGTCGCATCTGTCCGCAAGGCAGAGGCAAGTCAACAAACGCTGGCTTATACAAGCCTCTTCCTATCCCGACTCAACCTTGGACGGACGTTAGTATGGACTTGTCCTTGGATTACCTCGTACGCAGCGAGGTAATGATTCCATCTTCGTGGTGGTCGATAGATTTTCAAAGATAGTCCATTTTATAGCATGCAAGAAGACTACAGATGTTGTTCAAGTCGCCAATCTTTATTTTCGTGAAGTCTATCGATTACATGGGGTACCATCTTCGATTGTTTCTGATCGAGACACACGTTTTCTAAGTCAATTTTGGAGATCATTGTAGAAAATTTTGGGCACTTCTTTGGATATGAGTACCGCTTATCATCCACAGTCCGATGGCCAAACCAAAGTCGTCAATCGATCTCTCGGAAACCTCTTACGATGTTTGGTTGGCGATAATATAAAGTCTTGGGATACTAAGCTATGTCAAGCGGAGTTCGCACATAACCATATGGTGAACCGTAGCTTGGGTTTCTCGCCATTCCGTGTTGTCTATGGCTTGGTTCCTCGTTGTCCTCTGGATTTTACAAACCTTCCAGATATTACGCGTCATCATGGTGAGGCTATCGACTTCGTCACAGACTTACAATCACTTCATCAACAGGCTCAGCGTAATCTCGAGGCCTCAGCTGTTAAATATAAGCTTTCAGCAGACACTAAACGCCGAGAAGTCATTTTTGCTTCTGGTGATTTGGTATGGGTTTATATGACAAAGGAATGACTTCCACTTCGAGAGTATAACAAGTTGAAGTCCAAGAAGATTGGCCCCGTCGAGGTTCTTGAACGTATAAACCCCAATGCTTATCGGGTCAAATTACCGGCTCATCTTCGGACCTCTGACGTCTTTAATGTAAAGCATTTGTCTCGGTTTCATGGCGACAACCTCCCTGCTGATTCGTGGTCGAATCATTCCCACCCGGAGGGACCTGATGTAGCACCACATGTGATCGACAATGCTCACAACTCCTCTTCGGTTTAGGACTTTCCTTTTTTTTTCCTTTTCCTATTTTGTGTTCGGTTTTCCTTTTATTAGTTATTACGTTTTAGGAAAAGGTTTCACAAACCCTTATGGATTATGACTATTCAGTTGTTATATAAACATAGCCAAGCGATTATAGGAAGGACGATTTGATTAATAAAGTTATTGATTTGGTTTTAAGAGCTTTCGAGCACTGCGAAGAGTATTCGCGCCCTCTGTTACAGCTACTTTCAGACATAAGTTATCGATTTAGGGTTCTAATTCTTGAACCTTACGTTTATAGCTTCCGCCTCTCTATCAATAAGTAAATAAATAAACTTGTGTTGTGAGCCATGCAAGACTTTAAAACGTGCAATGAAGATGTTTATCATCCGCAGCATTTACACACCCATTACACATCTCCAAAAGAAAATTTCAGTATACAAGCTTAAAGCTCCCTAAAGTAATCGAAAGTGATCTAAAATCTAATCACCATTCTTGTCTCTTCGGTTATAGTTTGTTTGTAACTACGATAAAATAAACAATTCAACTTTCTGTTCAGACAGAACTAGGGAACTAAATCCTAGAAATGCGGATATTTGATCATCGGTTTACAAATAAACAGGGCAGTGGAGACATAATGGCGCTGGTGTCGGTGTAACACTTTTTACTTTCACATTTTCCCCCTCAGAAAAATACTTTTGTTTCAACTAATAAAAATATAATATATTCTAGATCGATGAACTTGGTTGCAGACAACCTAGCAAAACGGGCCCTTCAGACCGGTTTATCTTCTATGTAATGAACCTCTTGGAGTTGGACCATTTTTTGGCTTTACTCTTCTTTCAAGTTTTATGAAATCGTTTGTGACAAAAAAAATAAAATATATATATATATATATATATATATATATGTGATTATATTAGTTTTTCTGTTACAGAATTTTTGTTGATCAGTGAAAACAAAAATTAAGAACTACACTAACTTGTCGATCCTTGAGGAATATAAGCAGTACTAGTGGTATTACGGCGCTACGCGCCGGGTTTGTAAGTTTTATTCTCTAATGAATTCAAAATTGTTTTTTTTTTGTTATTTATTTGATGGTAGTTCGTATGTTTTATTTTCTGATAAGTTATCCATTTAAACCCTACACGCACAGGATGTTGTTTGTTATATAATGTATGGTTTCTTTATGTGTTTGTATCAGTGAACGTAGAACATGTATTGTGTTTATATATCTTCAGGGTTGGTTGTATGGTTTTAACATTTGTATTATGTGTAGGTTGTAGATTTATTGGGTGTACCATAGAAAGTGCTTTGTATGCTAGATTTACTATAAACATATTTACTATATCTTTACATAGTGGTTGTAGATTTATATCTTTTAAACATATTGATTTACATAATACGAAAAATAAAATAACGATTTACTATAAAAAAAATTAATTACCTTGATAGGACAAAAATATAATATAATAAGACACAACAAAATATATAACCCGAGTTTAAGATTGAACTCTATGAGATCTAATATCCCGTTGTTCCTAAGTAGCTCAGTAGTAGAGTGGTCGACTGTTAACTGATTGGTCATAGGTTCGAATCCTACTTGGTTTATTTGTTAACTGATTGAATCTTATTTTGTTATTTTATTGCTTGTTTTTAATTAACTATTTTAAAAATATTAGTTTTATTTGTGTATCAATTCTTTGTCATGGTTTTCTAATAATTTCTTGCTAATTTCCCTTACCTTTGCTAATTTCCCTTACCTTGAGCTTCTACCAGAAAGAGAGAAAAATCAATAAGATTTTTGTTTTTTATAACTATTTAAAAAAAAATTGTTTTGATTATGTATTAATCATTGGTTGTTGTTTTATATTTTCTGTTAGTTTCTCAAAACTTGAGTTTGGGACTAATAATATTGAAATAGATCAACCAACATTTTTTGTTCTTTTGAAAGTTCTCTATATATTATTGGATTTATGTATTGTATAATGTGTTTTCACGAATATGTTAATTTTTGACTATATTCTTTACCAAGTTTAAGTTATATTGTGTATTTTACAATACCACTGGATTAATTTGGCAAGTTACTAAACAACTGCTTGCTAGAATCTTATACCTTGTTATGTTTGCTTTGCGTTCTTGGGATCATGTAATTGTTCAGTGTCCATATGCTCAATTAGTTCTTGTGATTTGTGTAGGTAAAATGTATCTTGCATTTAGAGAACTCTGTCAAGGAATTAGTTAGATGACCATTTGCTACTTAAAACGCTATATGTCTTCAGGAAGAAAAAAAGTAATCATGCTAATAAGGAGTGGAAATATTTGGCAATTACTAAATCACTGCTCGTGTATCTTCGACATTGTGTTCGGCCTCTGTTGTTTTAAGGTTCTTATTTGAGTTTCTACATCTAGAATCATTTGCAGATTTTTACGTCTCGTGATGAGAGCATCTTTTCCTTTGCATTTTTTTGTCATCATTACTTATTGTTTTTAGTTGTTTACTATACATAGTGAACTCTGTTTGATTGTACTTGAACACATCAACCTTTTAAAATGTTAAATGTATAGAAGTACTATTTCAAGGTTTGTGAATTAGTAATAATTCCATTACACAATAACAAAAATTCATTGTTACTGACGTGCTGAAACAGACTTGAATAGTTTTTTACAATCTTTCATACTTATTTTGGTCCTGGAACCGCCCTTCTACTGAAACATAAAGCAAGATATTGTCATAAACAGGACACTGAGAAATTGTTGTAATAGCATTGTTATTTGCTATAAACTCTATAACCATTATTTATTGGCAAACTACAACTTACGGTAACTCTAAAACTAAGAGAGAATCATGAAGCTGTGATTCAGTAGTAGTTAAAAAAAGACTATCAATTAGTCATTTCATATATTGAACCGTAATGAGACTGTCCACCTTTCAAATTGCAAAAGGAATGGTGAATGAGTCAACTGATCAACCACCTCGAACCAGGATCGTAATGCATCTCTTGTAACTTCAGGAGTTTCTTGTGGGTTTCCTGGATTCAGAAATGCTCAACAATTAAAACCAATCATATATTTTCATGATTCAAGAAAATAAATAAATAAGAGTGTGTCATCACGGTCTCCACCCATAGAAGAAAAGAACTGAATGAGAGGTGCATTGTAATGACCATGCTCGATCCAAATGTTATTCGGAGCCGTGCCAAAACGTCTCAAGAATTTCCGAACTCCTTTCCAGTTTTTTTTCATGGAAGTAGCTCATACCCGCTCTCATTTCATCTTTGTGGTGTAGGTGGAATTCTTCAGATTTTCATCCGTGAGAAAAGCAGCTTGAATCTGGTGCAACAAATACAGAGCTTTAGTATATCTCATGCAATAAAGAAAGCTTTACAGAGAGTTCTTTGTTTGTGTATAACTCTTGTTCAGAGCTTCATCGAGTTCGTGTTTATCAGTAGGAGTAATGTTCTTCGCATATAACTGTGTAAAACAATCACATATCCTGATAACATTGCAAAAAAAAATCAGTAATCAAGTGTCGGTAACTTGGGAAAAAAGTCTACAGACCTTCCAGACTTTTGGAGCAAAGACCAATGATTAGATTGAGTGGGATGAGCAGTTAATACCAAGTCAACATGCTAATTCTTGATACGTACTCAGGAGTCTTTTTGGCAGCAAGTCTCTTCAATGTCGGAGTCTATTGTTGCAGGGGCCTGATCTACGAACATATCAATAGAACATTAAAGATACATAGAGAACAAAGGAAGTTAAGATTTTGCAAGTTACTTTACATGAAAATCTGTAGACAATTATAGATTCTTTGGAATGAACTTCTGAGAGCTTCTTAAAAAGTTGAAACAAATACGAAATATTTATCTAATTCATGATGCAGAGCTCAAAAACTCATAACCTCAAGGGAAGGGAGAAGAAAATGTATATCAGCAAAGATCTGTCAAATCTTCTTACTACATGATCAAGGTAAAAAGAGGAGTCAAACCTTATCATCAAGCAGAAGCATGTGAAGTTCCATCAGCTCCCCTCCTTTCCGTGCTTCCCATAAACGCTGAAGACGCGTCACCACCGTTTGAGAGACACGAACGGACTTCAAATCAAATATATGGGCTGAAACCATTGTTGCTGGTTGTTTGCATAAGGAAGCAGAAGGGTTGTATTAGGTGTAGCAGTGAGATTCTGAGTTTTCTTCATCCATATTTACGTTGAGCAAATCATGAGAGCTTGAATGAAAGAGTTAATGGTGAATCTTAATAATAAGATTAATTTCAATGGCTTAGAAAAGCGTTACGTTTCAGCTATGGCAAATCCGGTGAAGGTATTCGAGCAGACAGGCCATGGCTGAAGAAGGAGAGAGATTACGTTAGGCTTGTTGTGTTTGTGAATTGGGCCTCATCATCTCAATACTAACGTAAACGGCCCACACTGAAATTGAGATAACTTTCTTACGGAAAATGAGAACGCTTACGTGTCCTGTTTTGCCCCATTCTCCCAAATGATGTGGCAGCGTAAGAAGAGAGAAAATTCTCTTTTATTATTATAGATAGATAGATGTCATGGGAAAATGACATATTCCTCTATGAACTAATTGTTTTCGGTTTTTTCACGCACAAATTTTTAAGCCATGCCAAAAACCATATGAACAAAGGGAAAATGGTTTATTCCCCTATGAAATAGTTTTTCGTGGTTTTTTCACACACGAACTTTTAAATCAAGCCAAAAAGCACATGAACAACTCTATTTTTTGAATAACATACACAAACTATCGATTTTTAAACTAATTCACCTAAAACCGTAAATGGTGTTATTTAAATGTTAACTAGGTTTATGACAGGTGGAGAGCCGGATCCTTCTTCTCTTTTTTTTTGTCAACTGTTCTTCTTTTTCACAAATAGTTTTACTATTCGTCATCAATTGGAGATAAAATTTATTATTCTGGAGAAGAATAAAATGTTTTACATGATGCATAAAGAAAGAAAATCAGCAACTACTAGCTTACAATCTCCATGTATTGCCACAAGGAACTATAAAATCGACGCAATATTCCCAACTGATGATGAAGAGTAAAACGATTCCTGATAAAAAAAGAGCAATTGACAAAAAAAAAAAGAAGAATAAAATGACATAGTATTTTTTTTTATCAACCCAAATTAAACCGGCTTTCCACATGTCATAAACCAAGTTAACGTTTAAATTACACCGTTTACAGTTTTAGGGAAATTAATTTTAAATAGATAATTTGTGTACGTAATTCCAAAAATAGAGTTGTTTATGTGCTTTTTGGCATGATTTAAAAGTTTGTGTTTGAAAAAGTCAGAAAAAACTAGTTCATAGGGGAATACGCCATTTCCGTGCTGTTCATGTGGTTTTTGACATGGTTTAAAAGTTCATGTATGAAAAAGCCGGGAACAATTAGTTCATAGGGGAATAGGCTTTTTTCCCATAGATGTCATACAGAGCGACACCCCATAAATTCTCAAAAAGCAAACTTATTCTTTTGGGCCTTTGGGTCAAAATATATAGGTTGCCAAAAAAAATATATATATATACCAACTAATATTAAGCCTCTATCAAACCTGGTAGGTGCGTTTCTGCTACTTGCACTCATTGGATAAGCTGAAACCATGTTGATGGTGTTTTGATTGAATTGGTTTTCCTAATTATGTGTGAGTTTTGTTTGTTTTTGTTTTGTGGAGTTTACTGATGAAATGATCAATCTATTATTGCAACTTTTAATATTCATTTTAAGTCTTTTTTCAATATTCATATGTTATAAAGTCTTTTTTCAATATTCATATGTTATAAATACCCCCACACTTAACCACACCAGATTTATCAGTGATCACTACTCACTTAGTTCTTGATTCTACTTGCATTAGATTCATCACTTATTGACATTACCCACACACATATCAAACCCTTTTTGTTATTCATATCTTTCTTGCCTTCATAGAAAACCCCACTTCCAATTAGAATGTCTCCACGGTGGCCACTGGATTCACATCTGTGGTTACAGCAGCATTCTTCATGGCCTCAAACCGTGGCTCCTTGGGCTGAAACTTGACTCCAGAGTAGAGTTTCATGTAGTCGTCAAACACAAAACTCGGGTACTCCGATTCTTTGTCCACAAGAGATTGTGCCGGAGAGATCTCAGCATCGCTTCCAGGGTTGTAGAAGGACGCAATAGACATCCTGTTTCCTTTTTTTTGAGTCATTACACGATGCATTATGCTCTTGTACCTCCCGTTTGTTATCACCTATGAGAAACATAATCCGGTTAAACCTAAACCAATCGGCTGATTAATATTGTTTTAAATCTAAACCAGATAACAATTGTACCTCAAGTTGGTCACCAAGATTGATGACAATGGAGTGCTTGAGTGGAGGAACATCAACCCAATCACCATCTTTGAGAAGCTGAAGGCCACTGACTTTATCGTCTTGAAACAACAAGATGAGGCCTCCTGCATCTGTGTGAGCCCTAAGCCCTTTGATCATCTCAGGATTAGGACATGGTGGATAGTTGCTAACCTTTGTCCCAAAAGTTGGACCCTTCGTACCACGAAACACCTTCTTCAAGTATCCTTTCTCCAACCCTAGATTCTCACACAGCAAATCCAACAGTTCTTCCGCTAGGTTCTCTAGCCTCTTCCCAAAATCCTTCATAGCCGTTCTGTGTTTTAAAGAAACATGGCAAGCAAATCAATGGTTTATTTTAATAAGATCGTTGGAGATGTGATTTAAGGGTGAAAGAAATGTTTGTGTGTGTACCGGTATTCGTCTGACATGTTAGGGATGTCATAAAGATTGGTCTGAGGGAGATGATGAAGGAAGAAAGTGCTTTCCCAATCTATATCTTCCACTTCGGTCTCGAGAGTATCTAAACCTTTGGAACGAAGCATTTCCTTGAATTTTTGTTCCATAAATTTCTTGTAGTGTTCCTTTGTCATCCTCTCAATGTTGTCCATAAGATCATATGGTATTCCATGGTTTAGCAGCTGATATTACAAATATCAAGAGTTATAACGACCCATTTTTTAAAAAATTATGAAAGGAAAATGATGTTTTCGAAGCTAGGTATATAATATTTATTGCGTCATTTCATAGTTAATAATAACAAATATATATATAATTCAAGTTTTTCATATTTTATACACCAACAAAGTTTGAGCAAAGAACATCTACGCTCGTTTATTATTATATTTTCTTTGATTGTAAACAAAAAAAGGACGAGTCTAGACGATAACCTCAAAGAATCCCCAGTTTTGGCAAGCATCGTCGATCAAAGCCATGGTTTGGTCTCTCTCTTCACCATTGAGCTTAGACAGGTCTATAACAGGAAACTTGATGTTCTTCTCCATTACTCTGGATGTAAACTTGTAAAGTCACTGTTTTTTAACTCGCAACTTAATGTTTTTGATGATGTTTATTAAATGTGAGTTGAGGAATTGAGAGAGGGTCGCTATTTATAGGCGCAAATAGTAAAATAAAGTTCTTAAATATATACATACATACATACATGTAAGACGATAGGTACGTATCATCATACGATTATATAATTGTGCCATTTAGATAAAGTTGCTAGACATTATATTTGTTTTCTTTTTCATTACAAGAAAAGAAAAGGAGTTTGTGGAAGTTGTATACGAAGGTGTGTATGTATGTGCAACATAATTGGTGATACCCTACACTCTTCTTTTTTGAGATGGGATAAACTAGGTGTTTTCCATTTCGATTCTAATTTTCTGCAATTGTGTTGGTTTTCTCTTTTGCTTTTTTATATGAATAATTATTTATGGTTTCTTTTAAATCAGAGAAACACTCGAATAATGATGAGTTACAGAAGTACTATGCAATTTCAAATATAGCAGTGTTTAACCAAAAATATCGAAACAATTTGAAATGCTTATCTAGCTAGTTATTAATGTGTATATTTGTTTTCAAGAATAGTTTGGTAAGGTTTTTTACTGTAATTTATTTGATTCATTGTATTTAACGAATTCGTAGGTTATTACAAAATAATATAGTTTTCTTTTTTTTATCAAAAAACAATATAGTATTCATACACATAAAATGCAATTTTTTATTTTGTAGTGCCTTGTAAAAAGTTATTCGACAAATTTTTTTGTTTATTTTCTGAATAGCAACTCGAGGATACAAGATTCAGTTGAAACATGTATGTGTATATATATATATATATATATATATATATACATATGGTCGATACCAATAAAATCAGAAAGGATCATATCTTATTATTAAAATACCTTTGGAACTTTATTTGGAATATTTTTCTGTAAAAAAAATGAAAATGCTAATTATATGAGAGTTGCATGTCTGATCAATGGATTGATTACTTTCCCATTATGGATGGTTAGTAAATAGGTCTAATACAACAATTTAAAAATGAGAGATGTTTATACATACATGAGAATAGGATAGGATTCTGATTTATAGCACTATTATAAAATGATGAAATGATTAGGCTGTTCATATTTTCTTAGCTTAACTGAAATTTGCGGTATCATTTTATGATAATGCTGTTTTTGTATTTTCATGAAAATTGTGGAAATTACAATCGATAATCGCAGTAATAAATTATTGTGCATACTAAGAGCATGACCTTATATTAGCTGATTTTGGCCCGTTTGAATTACAAATAATTTGGTTAACTTAGCGAATAAAGTAGAATCATGATCATCTAAAGATAAAATTCTGATTTTACAAATATTATATTCTGATTTAAAGATAAAATTCTGATTTTTTTTTTTGTCAATCCTGATCATTTATGAGGTTGTTTCTTCAATAATATCGGTTGGCCACCTAATTACAATAAGTTATCTTTGGATTCCTCTACAATAGGGAAAAATATTCTTCCATAGTTTTAACAAATCAATAAAATCTTTGATCAGATGTTTGGTAAGAAAAGCATACAAAGTATATAATATATAACATGAATAGATACACATATAATTAAAGGTTATAGAATATTCTCGATCTCGCTAAGAAGTAGAAAAATAAAAAATAAGTTTGAAGTTATATTACTTTTCATTTTTCTTTATCTAAATGATGCCCCAAAAAACTATATCACATTCACAAGTTGTCAAAAATAAAAAATAACACAAAATGTTATTAGTTATTCCAAGTTGCAATAGTTGAGGTTATGTATTTAAAATACTTCATGAAGAAAACTATTTGTACTAATTAAGATGAAAATTATACTTTATGTTTCTTGTTTCTTCTGAAATCATAATACTTTGTGAGAAAAATATTTGACAACAGAAATTCAGATGAAACTTTGGTCGGTGACTACTGCTACCTACTTTTCTTTGGTGATCTTAGCGAGGTTGTTAAGATACATGCATGATAATGAACCGTAAAAAAAACTCCTAACTAATATAAAATTCAAATATATATCATGATGCCTTTCTAATTAAATTTTGAGCTTCGTAAGTCATTAACAACAAACAAATCACAAGATGATAAAGATCTTAAGTATTTGGAAGAAATTAACCATGTAAGTCAATAGGGAGTAATGTGAGATCGTCTAATTATTCATCTACTTATCTTTTAATTAATGTTTGTTTGTTCACATATATACAGATTACAGAAAGAAGAAGTTACAAAATTGCTTTTACAGCTAAGGGAATATCTTTAATTGGAAACATATTAGTTGAGGCGATGAACGGTTGAGTCTCTTTAATTTGAATCTTCTTATTTGTTGGTGCATGTTTTGATTGATTGTTTGGTGAAAGTAACAACTTATGATGGGCTTAACTTGCATCATTTTATTATTATTTTGAATTGCACTAATGGCTTTTCTTTACACGTCACAGTTAATTGGAATTTTTTGGGAGTTCATCATAATCAAATGATCATTGTACGTGGTTCTTTTATCCGCCTAATATCCGAGTAATTTTGACTATATGGCTAAATGTGGGCTTAAAATGCAAAGCCCAATTGCAAGTGAAGACTCAAACTGTCTGCTGATTATTTATAGATGTCTTTAATCTTTTTCCTTGTTATGATTTACCGATGTGGGATGTTCTGTTATGTGTTTTATAATTTTTTTTAGCGTAAAATTTAAAATGCTAATACTAGGGATCGAACCAGCGACCTCAAACTGAGGCACCATTATCACAACCCACTACACCACGGCATTTTATGTTGTTTACAACTGTATTTTGATGTTCATATCTATATTTTGTTTATATATCTATATTTGTTATAAAATAATATTAAAAAAGTAGGTCCCGATTATTCCCTGATTTTTTTTCTAGGCGCTAGGCCCAACCCAACCATCCGACTAGCGCCCAGCGCGTTCCCGAACAGGGATCGTATGCATCGTGAAGCTGATGCATGCATTTGTGTTATTTTATCAGCCCGAGTCGTGCTGTTAGATTACTAATACGGAGCACTGGAAAAAAGATTCGAATGACATGATATAAATGTATATATACTCTAGTTTTTTTTTTTGCTAAAATTTGGTGCATATATATTCTAGTTACTATTGATTGTTGTTGCAACAAAGAAAATAAGTGGGGACATGGCTGAATTGCTAATGAAATACCGGCTAATATTTAGAGCACAGTTTCTAATAGGGATTGTTATACCGGCTAATAAATCACATTCATTTAGCTATTGTGTACGTATGCTACGCAGTATAAATGAAAACTAACTGGAAATGAGAGATTGTTATAATGATCGATAATCGAATACGTAACGAATAAAAAAATTGAACCTCTCTATCTCGTCAGATTAGCATTAAAATACGGAGTGCTCACTTTCGAAGAAATGAGAGTAAAGATGTTAATATACACGTGTGCGTGTAATAAGTAACTTCTTATACAAGTAATAACTAAATACCCTTACATTACGTAATGCTATTCCTAACTGTAAACCTATGTAGTGCTTCCATTATTGTTGTCCACAGTCCATGCCTTTTTAGAAAAACTTTAGTTTCTTAAAATTTAATTGCCAACACGCATCATTACATTCACCAAAAGAAAAATAAACAAACCTATCCCGTGAGATATGGGTCGAAGTCTTTTTTATTTTTGTGTATATACCTCTTCTTTAATTTTCAAAGTAATGTCTGTTTTAACATATTCTTTCACAATTGGGATCACTATATATAATTTCATCGAGTTCATCACCATAAAATTGAACAGTTACACCTACTTAGTTGACCTATTTTAAACTTATGCTCTTGTAAACTGTGCGTTTCAAAAATGTAGGCATTCGCAAACTTGAAGACCAAAGAAAATGTATATACGATACTTAACGAGTCGGGAAACAAAAAGAATCTCGACTTTTTGAAACAATTGGGCCTTAGTTATTGATATCGAATCTCAAGGCCTACAATACGGGGCCCATTTTAAAAGAGTTGGGCCTTAGTTATATAACTGAGCGGGCCAGTATCGGAAATCCCGAAAGTACCCTTTGCCTTGTAGGATGAGCCAATAGATCTTGACTTAGGGTCAGACTATATATTCTCACCAAACCCCAATGCGGAGACCTCGAAGTGAACTTACTCACTAAATTTTAAGGAGGGAAGAGAAGTTAGGTGAAACCAAAAGCAATGGCCCCTTCGCTCGCCGCCGTTAACCGAGATCTCGCCGCCGCATCTCCGGACAACGCTCCGGCGAAAGGACGTGCTTCGGTCTACAGCGAAGTCCAGTCTAGCCGGATCAACAACGCCCTTCCTTTGCCTTCCGTACTCAAAGGAGCCTTCAAAATCGTCGAAGGACCCGCTAGCTCCGCCGCCGGGAACCCAGGTTAGGGTTTCTCCGTCTGATCTGATCAAACTACTTTCGATTTGGATTTTGTTTTTTTTTTGTATACAAGTCTAGATCTTGTTTACAGATCTGTGTTCCTGAGGATTTCGTGTTGCTTTTTTGTTTATATGATTGCAGATGAGATTGCCAAGTTGTTTCCTGGTCTGTATGGTCAGCCGTCTGTGTCAGTTGTTCCAGATCAGAGTGCAGATTTATCAGGACAGAAGCTGAAGATCGGAGTTGTTTTGTCTGGTGGTCAGGCGCCTGGTGGACACAATGTGATCTCTGGATTGTTCGGTAAGGGTTTAATTTCTATGCCAAGTTAATGTTTTTCTTCACTTTATTAAATTTTTTTCTTTTTGGGCTTTTAGATTACTTGCAGGAGCGTGCTAAAGGAAGCACCTTTTACGGTTTTAAGGGTGGTCCAGCTGGTATTATGAAGTGCAAATACGTTGAGTTGAATGCTGAGTACATTCTTCCTTACAGGAACCAGGTGCTTCCTTGTTACAAACTTTGTTATTTGATTGGGATTCTAGAAATTCAATTATCGTTTTATGTTGATGTGGTTTTAATTCTCTTTTGGTATCAACAGGGTGGGTTTGACATGATCTGCAGTGGAAGAGACAAGATTGAAACGCCTGAGCAGGTGGGATATTTCTTTTTGGGTAGTTTCTTATGTGATTTGTTACTGTTTCCATAGTTATATGCAGTGGATAACTCTGTGTTGGCTCACATGTGCAGTTTAAACAAGCTGAAGAAACAGCAAAGAAACTAGATTTGGACGGATTGGTGGTTATCGGTGGAGATGACTCCAACACCAATGCTTGTCTCCTTGCTGAAAACTTCAGGTATTCCTTGGTGTCTAATCCTCTATGTCTGTTTTTGAACCTTGTGAACAGAATGTTTAGTGCTTATCTGATTCGACATTTGACTTATTTTAACTGGTGTGATTAGGAGTAAGAACTTGAAAACCAGAGTCATTGGGTGCCCCAAGACCATTGATGGTGATTTGAAATGCAAGGAGGTTCCTACCAGTTTTGGATTTGATACAGCTTGCAAGGTGAGCTTTAGTTCTCATCAATTTTTGTCTGAGATCCGTCTTTTCTCTAAAAATGTTTGCTTCCCACACAGTTATTGGTACATAGCTAATCGTAGGCTGTTGAAGGAAGCTTATTATAACATTCTATTGCTTATGCAGATTTACTCTGAAATGATTGGAAATGTCATGATTGATGCAAGGTCAACTGGAAAGTACTATCATTGTAAGTAACTGGGTGATTTAAAGTTTTTATTCTTGCAGCATTTCTGTTGTCGTCTATGTTCTTACTGATACCTGCAACGTTGTATCACATTTTCATTACAGTTGTACGACTTATGGGTCGTGCTGCTTCCCACATCACGCTTGAGTGTGCTTTACAAACTCACCCAAACATAACCATTATTGGAGAAGAGGTATGCTCTTGATATAATTAGACTGCATATGAGATTCATTTTGGTGACACTTTTCCGTTGAAGCAAATAATCTATTTCATTGTGGGTTATTGTTTCTGAGAGACCTCCCATGTGCCTCAGTAGATCAGTCTATATTTACTCATGTTTGATCTGGATACACTCTTTGCAGGTGTCTGCCCAGAAGCAGACTTTGAAGAATGTCACGGACTACATGGTTGATGTTATCTGCAAGCGTGCTGAACTTGGTTACAACTACGGTGTTATTCTGATTCCAGAAGGTTTGATCGATTTTATTCCCGAGGTGTGTTTCCGCTGCAAAACACTGAAGTTACCACTTTTAAGACAGTTAATTAAAGATGATTGTTCTCCTTAACTGATGATTACTATTAATTTTTGACTTGTCAGGTTCAGGAGCTGATCGCAGAACTGAATGAAATTCTTGCAAATGAGGTGGTTGATGAAAGTGGACTGTGGAAGAAGAAGCTCACCGAACAATCCCTGAAGCTGTTTGATCTTCTGCCTGAAGCGATTCAGGAACAGCTGATGCTCGAAAGAGACCCACACGGAAATGTCCAGGTAACTGATCATTGTCTTGTCTACTCATATACTACTTCTCCACCTACGTCTCTCATAATCATTCCTCATCTTGATAGGTGGCCAAGATTGAGACTGAGAAGATGCTTATTCAAATGGTTGAAACTGAACTGGAGAAAAGAAAGCAAGCTGGTTCATACAAGGGACAATTCATGGGGCAGTCTCATTTCTTCGGGTACTTTCTCTCACATTTTGTTCTTTCAATGAATAATACATTGTTTATTTTATCAATGTGAAGAACACAATCTCGATTAATTGCTTCCATTGACATGGATACAGGTATGAAGGAAGATGCGGTTTGCCTACAAATTTTGATGCAACCTACTGTTACGCACTTGGTTATGGCGCTGGAGTTCTCCTCAACAGTGGAAAAACCGGACTGATTTCTTCGGTTTGTACTCAATCATTTTCCATTCAAATAAGTTTTCTCAATGTTTATAATGTATCTGTTGAGTGTGAACGTAGCTTCCTTTAGTAAACTAGTTTGTGCGTGGAATGAGATGAGTTATTTATTGGCGCAGGTCGGGAACTTGGCTGCTCCAGTGGAAGAATGGACTGTAGGTGGGACTGCTCTCACAGCCTTGATGGATGTCGAGAGGAGACACGGTATGAAAATAATCAAATCAGTAAAGTTTGCTAAGAAGTAAGAACCATTCGAATTGTGGATATTAAGAAACATGGGTTGATTATTAACTTGCAGGTAAGTTCAAGCCTGTGATCAAGAAAGCAATGGTGGAACTTGAAGGTGAATCTTTGATCCTTTTTCTCACAGTCCTTGTGCGGCGGTTAAATGGTCATATACTAAGTTTTTTTCATTTTGAATCTGCAGGTGCGCCGTTTAAGAAATTCGCATCGCTGCGTGAGGAGTGGGCTTTGAAGAACCGATACATCAGCCCTGGTTCGTTACATCTTCTTTTATTCTAAACAATGCATCTTTTGTTTCTCTGGTGCTCATCGTTCTCTTTGCGGAAATGTTATTGTCTTGTAGGTCCAATCCAGTTCACGGGACCTGGTTCGGATGCTCTCAGCCACACTCTACTTCTCGAACTCGGGGCTCAATAATCTCTGAGTAACCGGCCTTCCTTTCATTCTACTTCTCGGTTTTTTGCTTTCCTTGGGATTTCACGTTTGGTCTTCTTTTTTTTTTTAATCTTGAAACCTATGTCTCCATTTTTACCGTTAAGCTTTCATCACTCTAATTGTTTTTTTCGTTTTCTGTTGTGTTCTTGAACATATAATAATATGGAGCTTAAATCTAATTCAAAGTTCCAATGTTGCAGTGCCAATCGGTACTAGATTATACTAGGTTCTATAAGCTTTTATCAGGAACATCTTTAGCTTCTAGATTCAGTAAATGCTCACTTGGTATTATTAGTTTCCAGTGTTCATAGAATACATATATATGCAACTTAAACCCACATTATTTCTTGGAAGGTCCCATTAGAGCTTATTGCCTGGAACTTGGAATGTTGGGTGGTGATACACGATCAAGGAGGAGAGTGTAGTTAGGAAATTATGACGTGCCAAAAAAAAAATCAACAGCAGGACGGGTTGTTTCTGTTAATAGCTAAACTAGGGGGATAAAACATGAATATAGTTTAAAACATGGGGGACTAAAGTTGTAAGTTTAGCTGTAAAACAAAGGAGGATTGAAACAATAAATAGACCGACTGAAATTCAGACAAATCTCTGTCGGAAGAGAAGCTAAACTCGGCAAAGCTTTCGCGCTCTTATTTATAGCAATTTCGTTCTTCCGTTAGTTTAGTCTCTCTTTCTCTCTCTCCTTTTCTCGATCCAGAGACAAGAGGAGAGAGAGAAATAGACCAGGGAGGAACTTGTGTTTTGATCATGGAACATGAGAGACCTGACGTAGAGAGACCTGAGTCACGTGATCTTCTTCTTCCGGTATGCGGAGTTCCACCGGCATATTCCCCGCTTCTCAGCCCGACCCGTTTTTTCCCATTGTCGGGAGAACCGAGTCCGAGACAAACGATAAAGCGTGGGAAGAAGAACAGATTAATCCGTACTTGGTACGAGCAAAGAACGGCTACAACAGCCATCGGCGTAATCGTCATTTTGGGCGTCTTCTTCCTTGTGAATTGGTTAATGCTCTCTCGTCTTCACGAAGGACGAGTTTGGCTTCGAAAAGGGTTCGCTAAGAATACATACCAGATCCCTAAATGGGTTTCTTCTACACAGGTAAAAAAAAAATTATAAGCTTTCTTGTCTCCCAAGAAAACAGAATAATAGACTGAAAATATCAATGATGTACAACGTTGTTGTTGTGGACCAGAACGTTGAGGTTAGAAGGTTTGGAAAATCAAAAAGAAAACATAATGGAACATATGATAGAATGTTGGATTTGGCCGCTCAGGCTTTGCTAGAGGTAACGTTTTCTCCAAAATCTAATCCGTAACATTTATTATGTTATCACTGCTTGTTGTTATTACGTTGTAATGGTGTTTGATTGGAGCAGAACAAACGTGAGCCAAAAGAGTTATGGCAGGAGCCAAAGGCACAAGCTTTGGCTTGGAAGCCATGCGCTGATCAACGCTCTTGGTCTCCTGATGGTCGCATTCTCTTCCTCTTTTTTTTTTTTTTTTTTTGCTTTAAGACTGGATCAAGCTTGTTTCCTATGGAGTTTTCTTAATTTAATTTATTTTCCTGATTTTTTAGATGGAGAAAATGGATATATTATGGTAACTGCAAACGGAGGGATAAATCAACAAAGAGTTGCTGTAAGTATTCTTCTCCTTTGTCCTTCAAGTTGCCTTTTGAAATTTCTCTATCATCATATCATGAGACCGCGGGATACTTTTCACAGGTATGTAATATCGTTGTTGTAGCTCGTTTGCTCAATGCGTCTCTAGTCATTCCAAAATTCATGTTAAGCGACGTTTGGACAGATGCAAGGTAACTATTGTAAGCTCCTCGTCCTTTCTCCTCTGTCTCTACAACATTTACGAGTCATATTCATGAAGAAACATTACATATATAATAATGTATTTGACTTTGATACATCATAGTCAGTTCGGAGATATTTATCAAGAGGAACATTTTATCAAATACTTGTCGCCTGATATTCGGATAGTAAAGGAGCTACCAAAAGAGCTTCGATCTTTGGATCTTGAAGCAATCGGCAGCGTTGTGAGTTTACACTTTGGTTATTTTATGCGGACAATCTCATCTTCCTTCTCTTTTTGTTTTGTTCATGTTTAGCACTTTATATCTTTTAAGGTTACGGATGTGGATGTGATGAAAGAAGCCAAACCAGACTTCTATATGAAACACATTCTCCCTATACTACACAAGAACAAAGTAATCCATTTTGTTGGATTCAGCAACCGCTTGGCCTTTGATCCAATGCCATTTGACTTACAGGTTAGACATTTTTCTTTTAATCATTTTATTACCTCATTTGATCTAAACTTTTTTTGGTTGGAAGTAGAGGCTTCGGTGCAGATGTAACTTCCACGCGCTAAACTTCGTCCCGAGAATACAAGAAACAGGAGCGTTGATCGTGAAGAGGTTGCGTAACAGCAGTGGATCTTACCTTGCACCACTTGACGTGCATCTCCTCGGTCCAAAATCCGCTTCTTCTTTAATCTTGCACAACAAGTCTGATCCTCCTGCGCGGAAGAAGGCTTCTTCTTCTATTTCTTCTAAGTATCTTGCTCTCCATCTACGGTTTGAAATAGACATGGTGGCTCACTCTCTCTGTTACTTCGGAGGAGGTGAAAGGGAACAGAAAGAGTTGGATTCTTATCGCCAAAAACACTTTCCCTCCCTCTCCACTCTAACCAAAACAAAAAAGTTTGTTCTTATTTTCTTTTAAACTTGAGTATCATCCTCTTCCTTGTGTTTCAAGTCTAAGCCCTAAATTGCTCTTTTTTTTTTTCAGATTCCCATCTCCAGATGCTTTGAGGACGGAAGGACTTTGTCCATTAACACCTGAAGAAGCCGTGCTTATGCTCGTGGCTCTTGGCTTCAACCGTGAAACTCGAGTCTTTGTAGCTGGTGCACATATATACGGAGGAAACAAAAGGTTAGCTGCCTTAACCAGCTTGTACCCTAACCTAGTCACCAAAGAGAAACTACTCTCTCCATCTGAGTTACAACCTTTCAAGAACTTCTCTTCTCAGGTAATAAAGAAACTAGGATATTCTTTGTCACTGACAAATAATTTGTTTAAAACGTTATATGTTGTGTCTGTAGCTAGCGGCTTTAGATTTCATCGGTTGTGCTGCGGCAAACGCTTTTGCGATGACGGATTCAGGGAGCCAGTTATCGTCTCTTGTATCGGGTTATCGGATATATTATGGAGGTGGGAAGATGCCGACGATTAGACCGAACAAACGGAGACTTTCGGACATATTGTTGAAGAACAATACGATAGCGTGGAACGTGTTTGAGAAGAGAGTGAGAAAAGCGATTAGACAGACAAAACATGTCTTCGCTAGACCTACTGGACGCAGTGTTTACCGTTACCCAAGATGTAAAGAATGCATGTGTAATGATCAATAACTTTGTTTCTTTTTTTTTTCTTTTTGGCCGTTCGGTTATATTGAGATGGTTCTTTATGTAACCTCCTAACGAGGGATCCTTTTTTATCCTTTTTTCCGGCATTGTAATCCCTTAAAAGTTAACACGTTCGAGTTGAGTTTCTGTAATGAATACATGGTTTTGGTTGTGCGATTGATGAAGATAGTACATGGTTCGACATTCTAGTTTGGTGTGAGCTGGATGATTTTCAGATCTTATCTTCTCGCAAAATTTGGCAATTCGTATAGAACTATAAGTCTATAACACATGCAGCTTATACGTAGCAAACAGATTTTTAGTAGTTAGGGTTTTGAGGTTTCAACAACAAATCTGATATTATCGATGTTTCTGATGAGTAACACTCCCATATTAACAACAATTAATGAAGAAAATAACCAAACCATATGATATGTTTTTTGATTGTTTGCCATTAGATGAGGAGAGATTTCCATGAACAACGTCAATTAATATCAACAAATCCAACAGAAAAAAAGACAAACCAATAGTCAATAAACATAAACAACCGATTAGCAAAAGAACAAAAAAGGAAGATCAAAACCCTAGTATAGCCGTAAACTGAATAGGGTAATTAGAACGTCAAAACCCGCCTCTAAGAGCAAGAACAAGATGAAGAATAGAACCACGTTCGACGTTGTAATGTTTGGCGGTTTGGTCATCAGCAAGTTGTTTACCAGTGTAGATTATCCTTTGTTGAAGAGGAGGAATCCCTTCTATTTCTTCAATTCTTTCCTTGATTCTAGCAATCGTGTCCATTGGATCGATCTCAAATCCTATTTCTTTACCTGTCAGAGTCTTCACTTTGATTTCTATCATCTTTTATTTTCTTTCCTCAGAGCTCAATTTTTCTCTATCGCTCTCTATATCTGATTCATCCTTGCATTGTGTGTATTATATATATATACATATCCACGGGTTAGAATCCTTTAGTGATTTGGAATAAACTCACCCACTAGAGGTTTTAACCTTTTGTTTTAGGAATAATTAAGGTCAATTTTTGGAATACATTCTTCCTTTTTTTAAGGAAAAGGAAAAACTCAGATAAATCCATAATTTTTATCCCTGTTTGAAACTACGCTAGGCGTTAGTCGGGCGGTAACTCCGGGCCTAGCGAGTTACCAAAAAATCGGGGATTAAACGGGGTATACGCGGGGAGTAATTTTAATTATTATTTTAAATTTTAAATACATATTTCTATATATATATATATATCAATTTAGGGAGAGGTACAAGTAAAAGTAATGTAGCCAGGTGGTAAATGGGCATGCATTAGTTTATCTGTACTCGGGTTCGAAGCCCTTAAGGCTCTTTTTGGTTATTTTTGTGTGTTTTTTAAGTGAATGGCATAATTGTAATTATGTCGTCTTCTTCCTTGCGTTTTATTTAGGTTTTCTGCAAATTTTTTTCCGCCTCCTTCAACACAGATTTGTCAAAAACCACAGATTTTATAAGATTTTCTTGTTGTTTATGTATCAAACTCATAGATCTACCTTCTAGCATGCGATTTAAACACCTAAAACTTCAAAAAGAATAAACTTTTTGATCAATCCGATTTCTTGGCCGAGGATGGTGAAATCGCCACGGTGGACCTCCGCCGAGCGCTTCAGCGCCGCGTAATCGGGCTCCACGGGCGTGTTTTCGAACAGAGATTTTTATTATTCTGAAACTTAGATAAACTCAGATAAAACCAAAATAGTCTTTTTTTATTTTTAAATTTTAAATATTTTTTTTAAACAAAAAAAAATTGAAACTCTATCTCCAAAACCTAACCCCTTTACTATCAATCATAATTATAGATTAGTTAACCCTAGGGTAAAATACATATTTTGAGTTTAATAAAATTTATTTTGGTCATTTTTTTATTGATTGATATTTTTGTGACAAAAACTTAAAAATGACTATCTTACGAAATTTTTCATTTTACATATTTAATTAGTAGATTTTAGCAGATTAATGTACGTCCCAACAACTAACGTTTCAAATACTCATTTGGTGTTTTAGAACCAAATTTTATTAACATACCACCAAAATTTAATGGTTTCAGTTCCTAAAATAGAAAAAAAATCATAATAATTTTTGTTTTTGTAAATCCATCCAAAATTTTGTAACTTGTTCAGATAAATTATTATTCAACTTTGGTAACTGTTGACAAACCCTCTTGTTAATAAACTTTGGTTATTGTTGACAATCCTCTTATTCAAAGTCGGCGTTAGAGTTTAATGGTTAGAAACTTGAAAGTTTTGAAAAAGATATATTAATATTAAAATTATATTTTTTTTTAACTATTAATCATTTATTTGAATGACAAGTGTCTTTTTCAGTATCCCATCGGTTTTTAAAAATTCATAAATAAGAACTTTTACTCATTTTTACTCTTAATTTTATTTTTTTCTTTAAATATTAAAAACTCTTCCTAATATTACTATCGGAGATGCTCTTTTTTTATTATAACGCTGATTTATTATGATATTACATTTATGATAAATATTACATAGACGATTCAACAACCGATAATATTAGATGTTTTATGAAGATCTACGCCTAACTGTATCATATGAACCGTTCTATGATGATCCGCTTCTAACTAAATTTATTTGCACCATGCTGAAGATCTCTTGTAAGCTTTTCGTCTATAGTGTTCATTAATAAATCACTATCTCTGAGACTTGAAAGCTAGATTTCCTGTAATCTAGAAATTGTATAGTCTAGGATTTGAACCGTAGATTTAAGTGTATAAGTCTTTAAATTTTAATCAGTAGGCTAGGGTCCTTTCGCCGTTGGAAGTGCTCTTAGATTCAGGTATTTGGCTAATTGTCTCTTTACAAAACTATTCTTAATTGGATTAGTGCACTCACGCTCGAACACACGGCGCGTGACATTCTCCATTGTACTCGCTTGAATCAAAGAGAAGGCCACGTGACACGAACGCGGAGTCCACCGTTGCCGCCCCACGGAGCATCCAACGCTTGCCACCCCCACGTGGCAGCTAACTTATTTCTGAATCAAATCTAATGATAATTGACTAATCAAATGATAACTACTTGCCATCTACTAATTACTATTCTTACGTATTCCGTTTCATGGCTATATTCACATTGCATCTAAGATATCTCTAATGGCACACAATAATTTTTTTTATATTTTACTCTATTATATAATTATAATAGAATGAAATATAGAAAAAAATATTGTCTACCATTGTACCACTTATTCTTTTTTTTTGGTCCAAAAAAAGAAAATTTATTCTTTTAATTTCTCAGTTCTCACGGTTATTTATAATAAATTGTAATCAATCAGAATAAATTTACTAATGTAAAATATTTAGATGAATATTTTTTCGCTATTTTATTTGTTTGAAAGTCTGTCATCTTAACAAATCATTTAATATATTAATCATCGTATAAAAAGAATAATAATTAACATATCAAATTCAATCTAGTGGAGATGGGTACCAATATTTTTCTTTCGGAGATTGTAAAAATAAAAAGATGAAAATGGGTATATAGACCGCAATTAATATAAAAAGCATGGGGTTACTTAACGCCTGACAAATACTCCTAAATAAATAGTGAATTTAAAGCAAACCTGAGAAAGACTATATGGAATTCAACTTTGAAGAGAGAGCTTGAGGCAATACGGGGACCAACGTCACATTATTATATTCATTCACCCACTGTATAAAGAATATTAAAAAATGAACAAAAAGCTTTTCCGTGTCAAAGGTTTTTTAAAAACTTTTCTTCTTCCTCTTTCTTCCTCGTCCGTGTTGTTTCAGCGTTTTCCACAGTTAAGAAAAACGTCACAACGTCTCTATTTCTAGAGATCTATCTCTCCGGTTTCTCTGTTCTTTGTTTGTGTAATTTTACAAGAGTTTGGAGAATACTTGTCAAGCTTCTGTCGTCGCGGAGTGACAAATAATCCAAAAGAAATCCTTACTCAAGCAATCTGGTTCTCTAGGTTTGTTTCAGCTTTTCTCCTTCAACTGATATAATCCCTATATCTTAATAATCTTGTAGTTAGATTGCTTTTCCAGATTGTTTTTTTAGAAGTTGCATGATAAAGGTATTTTCATTCTCTAAAAGAGACGTTACTGTAAAAGAAAAGAAAATCTAATAAATCTTGATCCAAGGAGTTTAATTCAGTTCATTTCTTATATCTAGTAGTTTGTCTATCATATCTCTGAACTCTTATGTCACTGTTTTATTAGTTCATATATATGTACAGTATATAGATTTTTCTCATTCGGTATTAGTGAGTATTTAAAGGAATGTTAGACTGAGAAGAAAAAGAGACTTGTTAAGGAATGAAACTTAAATGAAGAAATTAAATTCTCTCTTTTTCAATGCTGTGCAAATTTCTTACCATTTTTCCTTTACCAATTTCCTTTTTTTAATATAGATTTTATTGACTTTATCGTTTTATTTTAAATCTTATAAATATAAATTTCCATTTAGAACAAAAAATCACAATAGATATGCTGACTAAAAACATATATTATTAGGGATGAATATTTTGTGGGTGAAGTCTTTCAATTCAAAGGGTTTTGATAGACTTTTGGCCGGAATATTTATGCAGGTGAAAGAACTCGAATTTCAAAGCAGAGTTTTAGATTTGGTAGATTAAGCGAAGAGATTAAGAGATGGCAACACTAGGAGATATTGGAGTAGCCGCAACGATCAACATAATCACTGCCATCATCTTCCTGTTGGCGTTTGCAATTTTAAGGATCCAACCTTTCAACGACAGAGTTTATTTTCCCAAATGGTATCTCAAAGGTATAAGAAGCAGCCCGTTGCATTCAGGTGCTCTTGTCAGCAAGTTTGTCAATGTAAACTTAGGCTCCTACCTACGTTTCTTGAACTGGATGCCCGCTGCTCTGAAGATGCCCGAGCCTGAGCTTATTGATCATGCCGGCTTGGATTCTGCTGTCTACTTGAGGATTTACTTGATAGGGTATTAATGGTTTTGAACCTCTTCTTGATTTTGCATTGCATCATCTATAAAATTTATTTCTCTGTTTTTTCAGGCTTAAAATCTTTGTACCGATAGCATTACTTGCATGGTCGATTCTTGTACCTGTGAATTGGACAAGCGACGGGCTGCAACTAGCGAAGCTACGTAACGTAACATCTAGTGATATTGATAAGTTATCAATCTCTAATATCGAACGTGGATCAGAGAGGTTTTGGACTCATCTCGTGATGGCTTATGCCTTCACATTCTGGACTTGTTATGTTCTAATGAAAGAGTATGAGAAAGTAGCTTCTATGCGTTTATCATTTCTCCAGTCTGAGCAAAGGCGTCCTGATCAATTCACGGTACAGCTACTTACTACATGGTCAGTTTTTGCCTCCTGATATGTAACACTGCTCTGAGCCGGTTTTGCTTTCACAGGTTTTGGTAAGGAATGTACCATCGGATCCAGATGAGTCCATTAGTGAGAGTGTGGAGCATTACTTCCTTGTTAACCATCCAGACCATTATCTTACACATCAGGTTATTGTAGCTTAATTCTCAGAAAGAATCAGTCTTCTTGTCCCTTTTTTCTTTTTTTTTTTAAATCCTTGTAACTTGATTGTCCAGGTTGTGTACAATGCAAACGATTTGGCGGATTTAGTAGAGAAGAAGAGGAGCACACAGAACTGGCTTGACTATAACCAGTTAAAATATACAAGGAACCAGGATCAAAGACCAAGGATAAAGGTAATTTCAAGACTCGCACAAACTTGAATAAGCTAGATTTTGAGGGCTATAGACGATTTAGTAAATGTTTCAATAAATATTTATTTTTAAAATAAATTTAGGGGTTTATATCTATGTATTTTTTTTCAAATTTTTTGTGGGACTATAGATTAATGCTTCACTGGCCTATGTCCAAGACCGGCATGAAGCTTGCAGTTGGCTCTAATCTGTATTTATGCTGTCTTCTTTGGGAATCCAGACAGGGTTTCTCGGGCTATGGGGAGAGAAAGTTGACGCCATTGATCATTACGTAGCTGAGATCGAGAAACTAAACGACCAAGTAAGTGTTACTATCTTCTCATATCACTACAAGAAAACATCAAGGATTCTGAGGGAAAAAATCGTCGGAATTTCGTCGGAATATCGTTATTCCGACGCAATTCCGACGAAATACGTCGTCGGAAATAATTCCTCGGAATTTCTTTTTTCCTCTGAAATCCCTCGGAATTTTCCGACGGAATTCCGAGGAAATAAATTTCCGAGGAAATTCCGAGGATCCCTTGTTTGTCGGAAAAGTCCTCGGAATATACCGAGGTAGAACTTCGTCGGGATAATTCCTCGGAAGTTCATCGATCGATGCGTGTTTGGACATATATACATCGATCGATAGGAGTATACCGACGGACTTTTTCCTCGGTTTATTCCGAGGAACTGTTCCCTCGGTATATTCCGAGGGAAATGTCCCTCGCTATATTTTTTAAAAAA
>NC_027752.1:5811506-5816093 GCF_000695525.1 Brassica oleracea var. oleracea
TCTAAAATGATCATTTATCATCTGCTCAGTACCTACACCATAATCTACATCCGTTCTAATTGGTTCTTCTAATCTAACCGCTGGCTGAGGTTCGCTAGTACTACCATGTTCATAATCAGTTTCCCCATGATGATACCAAATTTTGTAACTTCGTGTAAACCCACTCAAATATAGATGAGTCCAAACATCCCACTCTTTAATAACCTTTCTATTTTTACAATTAGAGCAAGGACATCTTAACATACCTGTTTTTGCTTCCGGTTGTCGGTGAACTAACCCCATGAATTCAGTTATACCTCGTTGGTATTCTTCCGTAAGCAATCTCGTGTTCGGATCCAAATGAGGTCGATCGATCCAAGAACGAAAATAATTTGAAGAAGACATCTTTTTTATGAATCAAATTCGTGTGTAAATAGAGTAAGAGGGAGGATGAAGATATGAAGTGAATGAAGAGGAAGAGGAGTGCTTGTATTTATAGTTTAAATCCTGCCGACATACCGAGGAAATTCCGACGGAATTCCAACGGACAAAACTAGTTCGTCGGAATTTCCTCGGAATTTTGTAAAATCCCCCAACGGCTCTCCAACGGCTATAATATTTCCTCGGAATTCATCGGTTTTTTCCGAGGAACAGAGTTTTCCTCGGAATTTCCTCAGAATATTCCGACGGACTGTAGTTTCCTCGGAATTCCGTCGGTATATTCTGAGGAAATTCCTCGGTATATTCCGAGGATTTCATTTTCCGTCGGAATGTCCGTCAGAATATCGCTGTTTTCTTGTAGTGTATATACAACGGTTTCTGTTGGAAATAACTGAAAATGTTTTTTTTTTAATATCTTTTGTAGATAATGGAGGAACGGAAGAAGGTAAAGAAAGATGACAAGAGCGTAATGCCAGCAGCTTTTGTCTCATTTAAAACACGTTGGGGTGCTGCGGTTTGTGCACAGACACAACAGTCTAGAAACCCGACCGAATGGTTAACTGAATGGGCTCCCGAGGCACGAGAGGTGTTTTGGTCAAACCTCGCGATTCCTTATGTTTCTTTAACAGTGAGAAGACTTATAATGCACGTTGCCTTCTTCTTCCTCACTTTCTTCTTCATGATCCCAATAGCCTTTGTTCAGTCCTTAGCAAGTATCGAAGGCATAGAGAAATCTGCTTCTTTCCTCAAACCCATCATAGAGAAGTAAGTCTCTCTCCCTCTGTCTCTCTTGACTAGTTAGTTCATGGCCGTCTTAGGCATAGGCCAGTGAAGCATTGGCATATAATCCCAAAAATTTTGAAAAAAATTACATAGACTATACCTCCAAATTTATTTAACATTTTCTTATTAAAATCTTTACTAAATTGTCTACAACTCCAAAATCTCATGGCTGCCCTGAGTTATTTACGTATGAATGCGATGTTGAGTTTGTTACGTTTTTTTTTTTTTTGCAGTGATCTTGTTAAATCGGTTATCCAAGGTTTTCTTCCTGGGATCGTGTTAAAGCTCTTTATAATATTTCTGCCAAGCATTTTGATGGTCATGTCCAAGTTCGAAGGTTTTGTATCGCTATCATCGTTAGAGAGAAGAGCTGCTTTTCGTTATTACATCTTCAACCTCGTCAATGTCTTCCTCGGTAGCATTATCACCGGTTCTGCTTTTGAACAGCTTGATTCTTTCCTTAAACAATCCGCAAATCAGTAAGTCTCCTCTTCTCTGTTTCTCTCTGTTATAGATCTTTTGTGCTTATGTTTTATTCTTGGGACTTGTTAGGATCCCTAGGACGGTTGGAGTAGCTATACCGATAAAAGCAACGTTTTTCATAACATATATAATGGTGGATGGTTGGGCGGGAGTTGCGGGGGAGATCCTGAGGCTGAAACCTTTAATCTTTTTCCATGTAAAGAACTTCTTTTTGGTGAAAACTGAAAAGGATAGAGAAGAAGCTATGAACCCTGGACAGATCAACTTCCACGCGACAGAGCCTAGGATTCAACTCTACTTCCTTCTCGGTCTTGTCTATGCCCCGGTCACTCCTGTTCTACTCCCTTTCATTATAATCTTCTTCGCATTGGCTTACCTCGTCTTTCGTCATCAGGTATAATACTCAAAAACAAGACTCTGTTTCATTCTTTATAACATTTTCAAGATTGATTGATCACACAAGTTGTTCGGTTTGTCAGATCATAAATGTGTACAATCAAGAATACGAAAGCGCGGGTAGGTTCTGGCCTGATGTTCATGGACGTATAATATCGGCGTTGATCATCTCACAAGTTCTTTTACTAGGACTAATGAGCACTAAAGGAGCTGCTCAGTCCACTCCTTTCCTCGTCGCCTTACCGGTTCTCACCTTTTTCTTTCACCGGTTCTGCAAAGGCCGGTACGAACCGGCATTTCTCCGCCACCCCTTGCAGGTCAGTAAAATTCAAACCGAAGATTTTTCACCGGTTTAGGTTAAGTATGTGTGGTTGATCTCATATGGCTTGGTTTTAACAGGAAGCTATGATCAAAGATACATTGGAACAAGCCAGAGAACCGAACTTTAACTTGAAACCTTATCTTAAGAAGGCATATATACATCCGGTTTTTAAAGACGATGAATATGAAGATGTTCGGTCTGAGGTTTCCGGTTATTACCTCGGAGATACGGACGATGAATGTGTTACCGTGCCGACCAAACGTCAGTCTCGGATAACTACGCCGGCTGCTAGTCATGCTAGCGGCGGTTCTATGCGTTCACCATCGTAGGGATAATCTGAACCAATGAAATTTTACTTAACCGGGTTGGTTTTGTGCGGTATATAAAGAAACGGAATCAACCATGTCGGAGATCTCTTTGTTTATTCACTCAAAATTTTGTAAATCGTTACAATTTATTTTGGTTTTGCTTGTTGAGTTGCTTTTCCGGTATTAAGAAAAATAAAAACGTTGCCTAAAAGCAAAACACAGTAAAATTCATTAGTTCGAGTATCAAGAGCATCTCAAATCCAATTCAAATATATAGTTTTTTGCTCTCCAAAATGAATTCTAAAACTTCATATTTGAAGTTCTAAAGAGTGAAACTTCATATTCATAATTCAAAATTTTAAATATGAAGTTTCATTTTTTTATTTGCATTTTGGTCCTTACAATTACAAATCACGTTTATAATTCTTAAATATTTTCTTGTTTATCATTTTAATCTTCAAAAGTTTTATATTTCATAAATATTTCAAAATTAGTTTTTATAAATTTATATTTTACACATAAAATATGAAGTTTCGCAACTCAAAACCTTAATATTGTATTTGCATTTTGGTCATTATAATTACAAATAACATTAATACTTCTTAAATATTTTCTTGTTTATCATTTTAGTCCTTAAAATTTTTATATTTCATAAATATTTTAACTTAGTTTTTATAAATTTATTTTATATACATAAAATTAAACAAAAAATTTAAAATAAAATTTAAAATATTTTAAAACTAGAATTAAACAACAAGAATGTTGTATTGTGCTTGTAGTTTAATATTTAATTATGTATTTATAATTTTATATTTTAGTTTAAGATTTGATTAATTAATATTAATTAATATTGATGCAATATTTTCATATATGTGTTTGTTATTTATAAAAAAAATTATGAATTTATAGTAACTATGACAAATATTACTGCAAAATACAAATAATTTTAAAGTTTAGTTTGAAATTTTACTTTTGAAAAATAACATCTTGAAACTTCAAATATAGAAAATTTCAGAAACTTCAAAATAGAGAGTGTTTTTGGAGATGCTCTAAGAACCATATAGCCGGAGAAGACAAAATTGAGGTGGTTTGTCATCAGTGTTCTTACTTAATATTGCTGCTGACCGGTTTTTTCAAAAAAGATGGTGATCTACGCCGTCGAACAATCCTTGAAACAGCTGAAAGCATCTCATGCAAAATAGATAAAGAAGATGGTGATCTACGCCGTCGAACAATCCTCGAAAGAGCTGAAAGCATTATTGTCAGGTTTTTAAGCTAAATGCTTAAACTTTTTGTTGTGGCATACAGTATTGTTCCTAGACGTATTTAGCAGGAAGCAGCAGACTTTTTGTAGATTGTAAAACCATGGCGCGATTGTAGTTGGATACTTGACTTTAGTATGCTGCTGTGAAATTGATTCTCCAATTACCTTTTTGAACATTTCTAAGTTGGGAGCCACTCACGTTTTTTGGCATATGAAAATTGAATTACGTATTTTGCATTGTTTTGTAATAGCATTATTACTAATTTTGAATACTTGGAAGACTATGATACTGCGAGACCACAATCCCATCATAGTTGTTAGCTGTTGGTGAGAGATATATGGAACATCACAATGACTATTTTAATATCAAACTAGATTTGCGGGTAGATTTTCATTTTATAAATATATAATACCATCGCAAAACTTTAAAAGATATTTACATTTTAGTGTTATATATTGTGTAAATCTATAATGTTATTGGTTATGTTTCTTATTCGATATTATTAATGTATAATGATTTGTTTTATATATTTTACTTTATTATTAATTGTTATTATATATTAATATATTTTCGAGTTTGGTAAAATAAATTCATAGTATGAAATAAAAAA
>NC_027752.1:5817847-5870727 GCF_000695525.1 Brassica oleracea var. oleracea
CCCACAATTAAAACCCCCCAATTAATGATTCAATGAATAAATCCCTCCGGTCACTTTTCTTAACGATCCGACCCCTCCATAGATGGCGATGTTAAAGGCGGTTAATTGTTGTTAAGTGCAAAACACAGTGGTTCATTTATGAAAAATAAAATGTGACAGCTTTCGTATTTCTCCTTCTTCTTGTTCTAAAATCCCCAAAATCAAAAATTTTAGGGTTCTTATAAATAGATATTTCGGTTCTTAAGTTTTCGATTGTTCTTATGTTTTACCTAGGAAGTGTCAATATAGATCAGCGGCAATTGTTGATATGGAAGAATTTTTGTTGAAGCTCATATGGAAGAATTTTTGTTGCCTTGGCTGAGAAACAATCTATGGTGGTTTCATTATTGAGGGATCCAGCGGTAGCATCAGAAAATTAAACATGTAATGACGGAAACACACACCACCGGTGAAGCACAGTTAACTGATCCGAGCAGTAGTGGATCAAGGCTTTTGATGGACTCGGCGTTTATGAAACAGACATGGCCTGTAAAAAAAAAAAAAATGATGGAGCTGAAGAAAGACTTTCTTGATATGAAAAGACATAAGTGAGATTACTGATGTCTTGGAGAGTATTAGAGCTAAGTTTTAGAAGTGTTGTTGGTTTCTTTTGGTCTAATTGTTGTTGTTTGTGGTGTTAAGATTCATATGTTTTTGGTGTCGCTTATTGTTGCTGTTGGTGTCATCTGGTCATATTGTGCCTTAATTGGTGTCATGTGTTTACATTTTGTCATGTTGTCTTCAAGTTATTAAGTCATCAAAATACAAAGCTAATATAAGACATATTTTACGACCCTAACTTGTAACACAAGTAACTGGATCAAGAAGAGCTTTATTATCAATCACGGATAGAAAAATCTTTGGACTCAGATGATGAGAATGCGCAAGGGGTTGGATCAAAAGGACTAAAGCATTCGGTTTCATCGCGTGTTATGTCTTTTAACTATACTGAATTCGCCAACAAGCTCAACGCTAAATGAACCACTTCGACTTGTGCTGCTACAGAGTTCTAGCTCTCTGATCTGCAAACTGCAACAGCTAACTTCGCACCTGATAATTTACTTGGAGAAGGCTCAATAGGACGTGTTTACAGAGCAAGGTCACAACATGTTGGTCTACGAGTGCTTCAGGAACGGCTCACTACACGAGTTTCTTCATTTGTCAGATTGTTTCAGTAAACCTTTGACTTGGAACACAAGAGTCAGAATCGCCTTGGAAACGCTTGAGCCGTCGAGTACGTTCTTAAATAGAAAAACACACACATAAACGTCTTAATGACCATGTTGTTTTGTTTTTGTGTAGATATCTACACGAAGCATGTTCACCGTCTGTGATGCATTATGCATAAGAAGATAAATTCTTTTAATGTTTTGCTAGACGCGAAACTCAAGGGTAAAACTACATGACATTCTAATTAAACAGTGTGTTGTTTATGTACAAATCGTGTTGTTTTATGACTTTCCAAATAAGCTGTGTTTGAATTTGACAGACAAATAACGGAGGGTTTAATTCGTTAAGGAAAATCACTTGGAGTTTTATTCGTTAAATCATTAATTGAAGGGTTTGTATCTGAAAAAAAAATTAACTGGGGGGTTTTTTACATTAAAAACCCTATAAAAAACAAAGGGGTAAGTTTACGTAATCTATTTTTCTTCGATTTTGTGTTTGTTTTTTTGGTTGGTCAATGTAAGCGTGAGAACGTATCAGCAGAGATCTTAATGATCAGCCTTTTCGCAAATATGGACTGCGATTATTAATCCACTTATTTTCCAACTTTTCCTAAGGACTAGTGGACTACAAGGGATGAATTGAAACTTAGGGTGTCATGGTTATATAACATAGGTATTTGTTTTTTTTGGGTAAAATATAGGTTTTTGTTTTGGTAGGAAAATATATTTGTTGACTTTTATTTCTTAAGAGAAGATATTTTTTTTGAACGAGTTTATCTATCCAAAGACCAAGAGTCAAACCCTGCATACTCGAGTGCTCTTATAACAGTTTTAAAGTTAGGTTATGTCAACTTTGAGCAGCGATTCATGTCCCATATGTTCCAGGCTTACAGCTGTTGATAGATATAGTAATGATATTTTGTGAATTTTGTTAATAACACGTTCTTGACGTGTTTATCTTTGTGACTTATAAATATTGTATTGTCGCATAACTAATCGCTAAATTATACCACGGTTTGTCTTTGATCTATTATTCAATCAATCAATCAATCGTATAATTTCACTGAGAACCAGTCGTTTTAACGTTTGTAATATATATCTCCAAACATGTTATAGTATCTTTTATAGTTTCAGGGCTGATGTGTCTTTAACTAATTAAACTAGATTTTGATCCGCGCGGTTGCGCGGAATTATTTATATTTATATTTATAATTTTAGCATCATTTATATTTATAATTTATGTCTCAAAATTAAATTTGATGATATTTTGTAAACTTCGGTTTACGTAGTATAATAATGGTTCAATTTTATATAAATTTGACTTTGGGTTGTTTTGGGTTTTGTTATTTTAGTTTTTGGCTTTGTTCAAAGAACAATGTTAGGAATCCAAAATTTTGAGTTCAATTCGAGCGCATGGATCTAAATTTAGATATGAAATTATGTGAAATTAATTATAAGAATATTCTTGAAATCGTTAAAATAAATATATGTTGAGCAATACAAAACTTATTTATTATATTTTCAGTTTAAACAATATTATAGGTTGGCTATTTAAAATATATATCGTTTTAATTACACGAAAAGTTGTTCAAAATATATGGTTACATATGTTTATAGTATAACAAAAAATATCTTTTGTTTTCAGAATTTAAACAAACAATGTACAAATTTAAAATTGTGAAATTTATAGTATAACAATAATCAATCATTTATTCATCTTTTAATTTAGAATGATATGCCAAATGATTTTTTTTCTATTCAGAATAAAGATTTATTTTGTTCATTCTGAATTTAAAAATTGAAAGCTGGGATATAATTTATCTAATATAAAATTGAAATGTGTAGAAAATGTACTGGAAAATCTATGGACGATATATGGTATATGTTAATATTCATGGTTTTGGTATGTAACGTATTATTTATTTGTTATATATAGTGTATATAGTTTCTTTTACTAAGGTATACCAATTATATTATAAGATTCAAAAGGCATGTCACGTTTGGAACATTAAGAAGGTTAAATAATATTAGTGAGGTAGGATAGGAGGGTTACAAAATACACGGGAGGATTAGGATTAGATACTACTGAATATATAGTCATCTATAAAATTAAAATTATGTAAGGGTAGCCAACCTACAACCTAAAATTTTTTATACCACATTTATCAAACTTCGTTTCTATAGTAATACAAACCTTTGTTTTAAAATTTCTATGTGTAAGCGAAATTTAAATAACAATAATTAGTAGACAATATTTAAGGAGGTAGCTATGCGGTAATATTTTAGTTTCCAAATATTATCTTAATTAGATTGAATTATTTTAGGTAAGTCCATAATTTAAATGACTTAATAATATTAAGTCACAACATATTTAATAGGTCCAAATTTAAAACATGCCAAAGTAAATTTTAAATAGGACTCTATTTTAATAGAGTAGATTAAAATCGTAACGTTCATAACTGGTAGGCAAGTAATTATAGGGTCTATAAGCTAATCAAGATGCTAAAAGACGCTGGTAAGCCAACATCTGAACTTATTTAACTAACTATTGTTGTTGTTATACATAACCGATAAGTAAGCTCTGCTCTCTAAGATGCTAAATTATCTGATTGGTTGTCATAAAAAGTATAAAAATTCACTACCATACGCGATCGAGACGTTACAATGCTGGTTGCCTTTTTTCTGTCAAGCTAGTGGGGACAAAATCTTCAAAATAACTCAGATGTCTCGCTACCAGAAAAAAAAAGAACTCGGACATTACCAGAGGCGGAGGTAGTAAAGGGTAAGTGGGGTCAGCTGACCCTACTAATTTTTAAAAAATATTTATTTTCGTTTAAGAAAAAAATTATTAACCCTATTAAAATATAAAATTTGACCCCACAAAAAATATAATTTCACTAAAATAGTTACAAACATTAAAAACTAAAGTTATAATTTATAGTTTTAATGGTTTATAAATTATATTTTTGAAAAAAATATTTCTGACTCCCGTATAAAAAATTTATGGCTCCCCACTAACGTTACATTGTTCGATTCTTTTGGTAAACATTTTTATCTGTTATAAATTAATTTGTGTAATGATGATGAAGCTGTCCATACAATGGATTGTGCGGCAATTAGTTTAGGGTCCCCCCTCCAAAAAAAAATCAGTGAACCTAAAATCCCATATATGTTAATTGAGGATTTTTTAAAAATTTATAACCTAAATTTTGTCAAAATTAAAAAAAAAAAAATCATCTTATGTGGTACTTGTGTATGATTTCTAAATCTCATTTCAAAAAATTCTAGAGCATCTTATATAAACTATAGTTTAAAAATTATACTCTCTAGCAAAATAATATTTTGCAGGCTATAGTTGGTCGCATATATCAAATCTTTATTGTTTCGCAAGCTTTCCTTCAATAAAACATATTAAATTATCTAATGTGATTAAAATATATATATAGCAATTAATGATTTTAAACAATAAAGTTTTGATAACAATTTGTATACTTTTTATCATTTTTGTTTATTTCTTTACTATTAAAATAAATTACATAATTACATTAATCATATAATAAAAATCTAGATTTTTTTATATGTTGTATTTTGAATTTTTCAAAACGAGTATAAATTACTAAAACTGTTAAAAGTCTCACATAAACTTTTATGATCAAGGTTTAAATGTTTTTCTATATTAAGATACAATCATTATAAGCCATATGAAGAAATAATTTTATTTTAATAGGTTTTTATGTTAATATATATATATACATATATTTCATATCGTTTAAATTAAACGATACATCGTATGAAAATGTATACTTATATTTTTATATTTTCATTGAACATATATTGAAAAGTTAATATTTTAATTTTGAAATCTTTATTGTTTTTAAAATGATTATAAATTATTGAAATGATCTCACATTAAAAAAAACATTGGTGTAAACTTTTGTAACACAAATATGCAAATAATCATAAAATCATATGAGTAGAAACTTCATTTAATCCATATTAAAAGTGCACTATATATATATATATATGTTAATATCATTTAAATTTAATTATATATCATATACAATAGATAAGATTGATTGTTTTGATTTATTTACTCTAAAATGATTGCGAATAAACAAGAGTGATAGTTTGATTTATATGCGCACGACAATTTATTACATAATAGTAACTTATTTTTTAGTTATTTAATATTTATACTTATTATTTCATTATTTCATAATATGCAGAAAAACATAAAATAAATAATAAATATAAAATATTTATTCTGCAAAATGTGCAGATCTTAACCTAAGTATGTATATTTCAAATCATAAGCATTTTCTAAATCTCAGGTCAAAACAAACAAACGAAATGAGAATAAACTTCAAAATCAATATTTATATCGAACAATAAACAAAATGAAAAAGAGAAAAATATTGAAGATAGATATGATTGGCACGTGAACGTTAACTTCTCATAACCATAATTAATTTTTAAATTACTAAATCATGATATAATACCGAGCTGACATAGGTTCATTGTAATCAAATAGACCCGAGATTTTTCGACCTAAACTTTAGGTTCTTATGCGGTAAGTGATTTTTTAACCAATATTTTTTTAAAAAATGGGATCAACTCATTAGTAAACAAATTATGTAAGTAACAAAAAGTTCAAAAAAAATTGTTTAAATACCAAAATATTAATTAAATCAAGAATATAAATTTATTTTTTCGTATAATATTTTTAAAATAATTTTTATATAAATTTATTATGCGTCTTGTCCTGGTAAAATTATATTTCCCTAAACTCTTTCCAAACGATCAAATGAATTTCACGTGTTCCACTTTTGTTCTGCTTAATTTAGAAAATTATTGATTTTATTTTTTCTACGCGAGCCTAACTCGTTCGTTCATTCTTCTGAAATCCCAACCCTTCGAAATTGACCACTCCACTAAAAAGAGTATACAAAAAGTCAAATATTTTTCTTAGAAGACCTAATTTTTCAAACACTTCTTCGTTGACCTGTGGCATCACTCCCTCGTGTATAAATAGCATTCCCGTCCTTGGTTACTCTTCATCCAAATACATTCATACACATACAAACACACGCAACACACATTCCCATACAAAAAAAATTGTTTGCAATTTCTCTCCTTTAAATTCTAGCAAGGCGATAAAAGAATGAATACATTCAAGATATCCCATTTCGTTTTGGTGATCCTAATGGTTTTAGCCATTGGTATAACACTTAGTGAACCGCTAAGGGTTGAGGCGAACCACAGAGACAGATATGGTCGGTTGATAGCCTCTACACGGGGGAGAAAAGGTTGGAGCCGTACAAGTGCAGCAATGACATGTGACAAAAGCCCCCGAGTATGTCGTCTCAAAGGAAGTTCAGGCCGTGCTTGCTGTCGTAAGAGGTGTGTGGACTTGAGGACCAACAAATTGAACTGTGGAAGGTGTGGGAAAAGCTGTCAATACTCGGAGATTTGTTGCAACGGGTATTGTGTAAACCCAATGTTTGATAAGAGACATTGTGGAGGTTGCTTTAAGAAGTGCAACAAAGGGAGATCGTGTGCCTATGGAATGTGCAGCTATGCTTAAAGAAACAATGGGGGTACTAAGGTTATTGAGAAAAAGTTTAATTTGTTGGTTTAAATTGGATTACATTCATATTACAATCTGTAATAAATAAATAGAAAACATTATATCTATAGCTTACACAAGGGTGGTCAAATTGTTATTAAAATTCCGAAGGGTCCTGTAAAAGTTTGTCATCATTTTATTGTTTAATTTCCATGTTCTTGTGTCATGTAAAAAACCAATGTACTAATCTTCAATGACGTTTTCAGTTTCTTATGCTAGTTTCGTTTATTATTATTATTATTTTTTATTTTTTTTGACGTCGAGTTTCGTTTATTATTATTATGAATCCTAAACATTATATATAGTATTACTAAGTTAGACGGTGTCATGAATGTTTCATTCAATAGCCTTTTGTCACATTTTAGTAGGTTTTGGTGTGCTGTAACTATTACGAAAACCAATATCAAAGAATTTAAAGAATTCCAAGAGAATTCATCTCATTATTATTTTGTATCTAAATATAACACATCTGCTAGAGATCATTTTATCTAGGGGAGATTAATTCATTGCCTGAACTCCTCTTGTTAAATAAAAAGTATCATTAATTTTATCCTTACATATTATTTTATTTTATAAAAAGAGTTATTATAACAAGAATAAAATAACATAATAAATTTATTTTTTTCAAAGTAAAATTTCTGTTCTCACAAAAACAACATATAAAACAAAACAAAAAAATCCTAAATTTTAACTTTGATGATAATTACCATTGGTCTCTTTTTTTTTTTTTGAGAATTTGAGATCTAGTCATTTCAAAACAAATATAATTAGAAATGCAATAGTCTTACACTCTGTATATTTATTATTTTTACATAGACTTGAAGGTTTTAGTAATTATACTTTGTTCTTAAAATCCGACATTATCGTATTCCTGTTTTACTCTATGATTTTAAACCGACATCTAAGAATGTGAATGTACATATTTTGGCGGAAGTTGACTTTTCTGCCTATAAAAAACGATAATAGTGCCATTTGTTAATTGCCGTCTCAGATAGTATTCTATATATGTTACTTGTTTTCAGTCGTATTCAAATAAAAGAGCATTATATTAAACAAGTTGAAGTATAAATAGCAAAGTCAAAACCAACCCATCGTCATCTCAAGCTCGTGCAATCACGTCTACCTATAACTAAGAGCATCGACCGAAGAAGTACTTCTTTAACAATTTAAATTCAAATGATGGGGTAAGTTTCATTTCATTGGTCGGCCCTACTATCCGTGTGTCCCACCTTCTCATCTTTCATAAACTACATAAAAATTCATATACTTAAAGGCAAATTAATGATTGTATATTGTCTAGCTCATATATATGTCGTGTATATATATATTTGCTCACACATAGTTCAAATCAAGCGTCTCCATCTTCAAGCAAAAATGGCTTCTCTTTTGTTAACAGTTTCACTTCTCTTTGCAGCTTTCTCTTATCCTCTTGTAGAGGCTGCTTATTATAGTAATAGTTACTACACCACCCCAAAACCATTACTAAACCCAATCGATTCTTGCTGGCGTAGAAACCCTAACTGGGCATCTAACCGCCGCGCTCTAGCCGATTGCGCGGTTGGGTTCGGTAAAGCCGCAATAGGGGGCAAATACGGGTCAGTCTACGTGGTTACAAACCCATCGGACAACCCTGAAAACCCTAGACCTGGAACCCTAAGGCACGCCGTGATTCAATCTAAACCGCTATGGATCACATTCGCACGTGACATGGTCATAGTGTTGCAAAACGAGCTCATCATGAACAGCTACAAGACTATCGACGGAAGAGGAGCCAAGGTGGAAATCGCATACGGGGCATGCATAACGGTCCAACATGTGAACCATATCATTATACATGGGATAAGTATCCATGATTGTAAACCGGGTAAGTCGGGTCGGGTGCGCAGCAGTCCGACCCATATTGGAAGTAGGAAAGGATCGGACGGTGACGCAATCGCCATATTTGATTCTTCACATATTTGGATCGATCATTGTTTCTTTTCTCGGTGTCAAGATGGTTTGATCGATGTGCTTCATGCTTCGACGGCCGTCACTATTTCTAATAATTACTTCACACAGCACGATAAAGTAAGCATCTAAATTTTACATTGTAATTTTTACAAATTAATAGCGAGTATATATTCTGAATACTGATGTTATTTTTCCATATGTGATAATGAAGGTGATGTTGCTCGGCCATAATGACAATAATGTGGAAGATCGGATTATGCGAGTTACAATTGCATTCAACCATTTTGGACCGGGTCTCATTGAGAGAATGCCTAGGTATACATTATATACACGTTATCAATGTCTTACCAGAATAAAATCTTGAAATTGCTGACATGTATATGGGGTTGATGACGTGACAGAGTGAGGCTAGGGTATGCGCATATAGCTAACAATAGATACGAGAAGTGGCAAATGTATGCAATCGGAGGAAGTGCTAATCCAACTATCTTCAGCGAAGGCAACTACTTCGTTGCTTCTGATGACCCTAGCAAAAAACAGGTAATTAAACGTTAAAAAGATATGTATGTATGTATGTATAATTTATATCGAAATTTTGAATTCTACAACTAAAACACACACACACACACACACACACACACACACATATATATATATACACACACACACACACACACACACACACACACACACACACACACACACACACACACACACACACACACACACACACACACACACACACACACACACACACACACACACACACACACACACACACACACACACACACACACACACACACACACACACACACACACACACACACACACACACACACACACACACACACACACACACACACACACACACACACACACACACACACACACACACACACACACACACACACACACACACACACACACACACACACACACACACACACACACACACACACACACACACACACACACACACACACACACACACACACACACACACACACACACACACACACACACACACACACACACACACACACACACACACACACACATATATATATATATATATATATATATATGAAGAAAAAAACGATTAATAATTACGGTTGGAATATCCCACAATAACATGAAATCAATAACGTATTTATAAAATATATTGAGATGTATATATTCATTATCAATTGATTTTAAGAAGGAAGAGCTTGTTATTTGAAACTGGTGTCGTGATGCATGTGTGTAGGTGACAAAGAGAATAGAAAGCGGATATGATTCGAAAAGGTGGAAATGGAGAACATCAAAAGACGTTTTCAAGAACGGAGCTTACTTCGTGCAGTCTGGATACGGAACCGTCACGCCGTTGTACGGAAGAGCAGAGTGGTTTCCGGTGTCCCACGGCTCTCTCGTCCCTTCTCTCACTTCCTCCGCCGGCCCTCTCCGTTGCTACTCCGGCAGGACTTGCTGATTATTTATAATATTCATAAACATGTTTTGTTTTTGTGTTTTGTGTTTTGCTTTCAACATCGAGGCGGAATTCCTGTATCTGAGGTGTATTCTGTGAATTCTTCTTACCCGGGACGGAATTCAAATTTATGGAGGATCGATTATTTTTTTTTTAAAGTTTTTCTTTTTCAAGTTTGTTTTTATAAAGACTTGTATAATTCAGTTATGTATCTTTTAATCCAAAACTTGAGTCGCATAATTATAAAATTTGAAGTTGATCATGTGAAGAGTGTATATATATGATGGGTATGATGATATTTTTTATACGAAACGACAATAAGCGGAACTTTAAAGAAATTGATATATAGTACGCCCATAAGAAAAGTGATGATAATGCTATTCTCAAAAAGTATTATTGTTTTAAAAATATTACTACTAGCTCATTCTTTTCTAAAAAAAAATATTACTACTCATTCTCAGTCGTATTTAAATAGAGGCGCCGTATATTAACCAAAGTCAAGAATTAACAGAGAAATTCAATAACGTCATGGGCGCCATGTTGTATGCATCCGCCGATACAATGCATGTCAAAATGCATAATTGACTATGTTCTAAAATGACTAACAATCACTAATTTTTCTCTAAACTTAAATGCATTCTTACAAAATAAATGATTACGTAGATTCAAAACTGTACACATAAGGGAGTTGCAACGTATATATAGGAGATTTGGCAAAAAAAACTTATATATAGGAATAGAGTATAATTACAGTGATTACTTACCGATATTAACTACAAAGATAAATGTGATTGAGCATTTACAGGAGTCATATATGGGACTTGATCAATGGAAGATTACAAGTTTCCTCTAGCAGTAGATTCTCTAGCTGACCAGAACTATATGTCGTGTGTATATATTCCCGTTTCCCACACAGACAGTTTAACTCAAGCAAAATAGTATGGCTTCTTTCTTCTTAATAGTTTCACTTCTCTTTGCACTATTCTTCTCTCCTCTTGTTGAGTCACAAAATCCAATCGATTCTTGCTGGCGTACAAACCCTAACTGGGAATCAAACCGTCCTGCCCTAGCCGGTTGCGCGGTGGGATTCGGAAAATACGCGGCTGGGGGCAAAGACGGGTCGATCTATGTGGTCACAAGCTCAGAAGACGACCCTGAAAACCCTAGCCCTGGAACCCTACGACATGCCGTGATCCAGACCGAGCCGCTATGGATCACATTCGAACATGACATGGGCATAGTGTTGAAAAACGAGCTCATCATGAACAGCAACAAGACCATTGACGGAAGAGGAGCAAAAGTGGAAATCGCGAACGGACCATGCATCACGATCCAACACGTGAGCCATGTCATTATACATGGTATAAGTATCCACCACTGCAAACCGGGTAAATCGGGTTTGGTACGGAGCACTCCGACTCATATTGGTAGACGGCAAGGATCGGACGGTGATGCAATCTCCGTGTTTAATTCGTCAAATGTTTGGATCGATCATTGTTACTTTTCCCAGTCTGAAGATGGATTGATCGATGTGGTACTTGGTTCTACTGCCGTCACTATTTCTAATAGTTACTTCACTCAGCATGATAAAGTAAGTATATCTATATACATTAAGTTGCAACTTTTTAAAACATTGAATATTAATTATTCTTTGATATTTATGAAGGTGATGTTGCTTGGGCATAACGACAACATTGTGGTAGATGAGAATATGAAAGTTACAATTGCATTCAACCACTTTGGACCGGGTCTCATCGAGAGAATTCCTAGGTATATATAAATATATTTTACTAACTAAAATTTAACTGAATGAGCATTAGAAAATGCTGACGTGGATATACAACTAATGACATGGTAGGGTTAGGAGAGGGTTTGCCCATGTAGCAAACAATAGATACAATAAATGGCTAAAGTATGCGCTTGGAGGAAGTGCCGATCCAACCATTTTTAGTGAAGGCAACTACTTTCTTGCTCCTGATGACCCTAGCAAAAAACAGGTTTCGTCGTTTTATATTTATTTGTTAATATATATTATTATTAAACATATGGATTAATGTATTTGTTATCAATTGTTTTGAGTCAAGAAAACTCCTTAATATAAAGGTGTTGTACATATATGAAGGTGACAAAGAGACTAGAGAGTGGAAATGATCGTAGCTGGAAATGGATTTCTTCAAAAGACGTTTTCTTGAACGGAGCTTACTTCGAGCCATCTAGCAACGGAAAAGTCACGCAGGTGTACGAAGGAGAAGAGGAGTTTTCGGTGTACGACGGCTCTCTCGTCCCTAATCTTACTTCTTCCGCAGGTCCTCTAAGTTGCTACTCCGGCAGGATCTGCTGATTAATTTATGTTACTGTGTTTTGCGATTTCTTTTTTCTTACGTCGGGACAACATTCAAATTATATTGGAAGATTTCTAGATCTGTTTTACGACATGGAAGCATCCAATGTTTACCCTTTCCTTGCCTTTTCCAAACTTGCTAGCACGTATACATATGAATTAAAAGAAACGGTCTGAAATCTGAACAAATATATATTATTAATTTAGTTGAAAAATATACACTTTAGAACTTTAGTTTTGTTTGAAAAACTTGCATATATATAATCATGTTAAAACGCTACAAAAGATACAAAATTCTTTTATCCCAAACTTGTAGTATACACAAAATTAAAGATGAAAAGAAAAGGACAAAAGGGAACGAAACAGAAGAAAAGAAGAGTGTGCTCGTGCTTTTGCCTATTCTTTTTTAAAAACATGTTTTCATGCTTTTAAAAAATTCTGTTCTCGTTGCTTTGAACTCCACAAGTGACCGGAGCTTTGGCTCGCACTTTCCTCAAGTACCAAAATACTCCACCCCCAACGCCAATCGCTCCAGCCGCTGAAACCGCCGTCACCGTTCCTGATAGAGACAAGTTGATCAGATCATATCAAGTCAAATAAGTATCTATTATCAAATTCAGAAACAAATTCATATGGTAATTATAGTAATCTTTATTAATTACCCGCGACTGCTCCAATGTGTTTATGCTTTACGAGGACAGGATCTGCGAAAAATATTAAGAGATTAAATATATGTAATAGTAAGTAGTAACGTCATGTGATTCAAAATACATAACATTTATAGTTGACATGAATATACCACATGTTAGAAAATGATTTTTGAATAATATTATAACAGGAAAATTAGTATTTGTCAGTAAGAAATACAATAGAATTGTGAAGGAGAGAATTTACCATTACAATGAGTAGTGATATTTCCTTGTTTGCAAAGACACAAAAAATTCTGCGTCCTCGTGTCAAATCCACAAACCCCACCACTTTTAGTGGTATCTTGGCAAAGAAGGCACTTCGTAGTCACCGGGAACTCGAAATCAACCCTAATCCCGTACTCTGGAAACTGATCATACGGTGCATTCCCAGCCCCCGTACTCCTCCAATACACACTTGTATATGTTGCACAGTTCTGTAGCATCAGCCTAAGAGACTGAGTTGCTTTCGGGTAATAAGAGCAACAAGAAACCCTAGAACCTAAAGCTGATCCACACTCGGGCAAATGTCTGCACAGGTAGCTCGAGCTATCGCATGACGAGTCGCACCTATCCGGAAACCTCTCGCAGAAGAGCGGTTTTGGCTCGACGATCACTTTCTCTGAATCGCAGTTGAAGAACAAGTAGTCGTTTTGAGGGGAGACAGTGAAGTGTGTGCTTGAATCTATGCTGAAAGATCTCGTGGGTCGAAAGTTATCTCGATCTTGACAGTTCCACATGAATGGATCAGATACAAGAAGGTGAGGATCAGAGTAGCTTATGGACTTAACAGGGTATTTACCGGATGGTGTTCTAAGTTCAAGCTTGGTGCTGTTGTCGGAGCAAATGAGCATGTGCCTGTAGTAAGGGCTGCCACAACCATCGTCGATGCCAAAGGGATAATTTATTGGAATGTCGCCGCAAGAAGATCTGCAGAGATGCGACTGGGATAATGTTGTTGATGGTTGAAGAAGAAGGATGGTCATGCAAATGGAGAGGAAGATAGAGTATGAGTGAAATGGAGACATTATTTAGAATTATGGTTTCATTTGAGTTTTTGGGCAGATTTTAACTAAGAGATTATAATTTGGTGGTGTGAAGTGTTGAGTAAGCTTGGAATGACTTGCTAAGGAGTTTAAGAATCGACCTTGTCATGTGCTTTTCAATGGTTATATATATATAAGGTTTATCTTGATGGCATTAAATTAAGAAACAAAAAAGAACATCACATGAATGAAATTAAAGTGAATAAATATAAGAATCACATTAGTTGGTATGATTATGTTGGGCGGCTAGAAAGCAATTCACAGTTGACATGATCACATTTCTAAGCCCACATATTATAAGAGAATGACATATTATATTCGGAATTATCTTCTTCTTATTTTTTGTATTTTTTAAAAAGATTTTACTTAATTGATAATATTAAAAATCTGTTGGGAATATATCACTAAATATATAGGGATGAATAGGATCTATCGATCGTATAAGCCCGTTTTTCATGATAATTAAACCTAATTACATCAGAACCAGTGATCAACGTAACAACTCTGAGATGGAAAATCGTGTAAAGAAGGTAATCAAACTTAGTGATAGTAATTTTTGATTTTGTTATCGTAACTATTTCAAAATTTGTTGTATTTTTTAAGATGGCGGATTTAAAGAAAGTGACACTGGAGAATCAAAAGCTTAGAGAAGAAATGCTTACACTAACGTGGAATAATCAAGCCTCACTTGCAATGAGCGACGAAATATATGTACGGTAATTAACTACGTGCAGTAACTCATTAGCTTAACTAATTTGTGAATTTGATTTTCGTGATGTTCCGCAATTAGATTTGTTTTTTTTTTAGTTGGCGAAATTACTAGCGGAGAATCAAAAGCAAAGTGAAGAAGTGCTTGCACTAATGAAGAGGAATAACGCTCTACTTAGGAAGCAATCCGCGTTATATGAAAAGGTAATAACGTTAATAATAACGTACGTAGATCATATCAATTAACATGAACAATAATGATAGTATATGATACTATTACTAACTAATGCATGTGTATCAGTATTATACTTGAGTTTTGATTATGTATGTGGATATATATATTATAGGCAATAGAGGTCCAGAAATCCAAAGAGGCTCCTTATCTTTCCAGCCAATCCATCGAGAGAAACATCTCGTTGAGAAGTTGGAGAAAGGTTTCAGAAAGTGAAACAAGAAGTAGACTTCAATGATATGAGGAACCAAGAGAGTAGTGGCTTATATATATTATGAATACGTACGTAGGCGTGTTGTTGTAATTTGTAGATGAGTGGAAAGAGTTGCTAAAGAGCCAAAGAGAAGGCAAACATCTTAGAGATTTTTAGTTTAGATTATTTTTGGGTTTGCAGCCACCTTCATGATCTTAGAGCATTATCCCTAAAACCCCAAATGGGGTTTTTTAATTTTTTTTTTTTTTTTTTTTACTTTTTCGAATTTAGAAAAAAGAAAAAAAATAAACGAACCAATCGTGAGCCGCCACGTGTTAGTGAAGCCCGCGAACAGTGTAAGAAACCCTTAAGAACCGACTACTATTTAGTAGTTTTTGTAACCGGTTTCTTAAAAAAAAGTACGTCATACGCGGGACCCACACGCTAAGAAACCTTCTAGTATCCCCGGATAAAGATGTGTTTTTGATATCTAGCGAGAGTATCCAAATCTATTCTGCTAAAGAAGTTTTTCTTGTTTAGTTTGGATCAGAAATTCGGGTTTTCAAAAAGCCCAATATATAGTTTTGGTAGACAAAAGGCCCAGTAAAACCATTAATTGGGCTTTCGCGCAGATCATAGCAAGGTGAGCCCTTCCCATCAACACCGTTTCAGTTTGAGTTGATTTTCAATCAACGGCTGAGAATTAGAAGAGCACGTAGTCCACCATGAGCCTCGTCGGCACTTGATAGTTTTCGCTAAATAAAACTTGTTCCTATCCATCCATCCATTCGGCAACGATGAGTCGATGACATCTCAGTGTTCATTATAGCTGATCCAACGGATAACAACATGGCTCCACACGAAAAATGATTTTCGACGCGGTGACGGCGATGTTAATTTAGCATTTGCTCTGGTCACAGTCATCATCTTGCTTGGACAAATTAAAACTATATATCTCCTTCCTCGTTGTTAAGGCCCAAGCGAAGCCCATAATATAAACCCAATGTAACTAGGGGGTGGGTGGGTCTGTCTATCTTAGGGTTTCACAAGGTTCAGCTTTGCGTCGTTGAATCGAGCGAGCACCTGTTGATTGCGAGCGATAATGGGGAAATCTGGAGCGAGGAAGAAGAAGAGCGGTGGTGGTACGAAGCAGCAGGCCGAAATCTCATCTTCGTCCGTGAACGGCGGCAGCGATTTCGACGCCTCCGTGTACCTGAAACGAGCGCACGAGCTAAAGGAAGAAGGGAACAAGAAGTTCCAAAGCAAGGATTTCCAAGGCGCGCTTGAGCAGTACGCCGACGCGCTCAAGCTCGTCCCGAAGAGCCACCCTGACCGAGCCGTGTTCCACAGCAACCGCGCCGCGTGTTTGATGCAGATGAAGCCGATCGATTACGAGAAGGTGATCTCCGAGTGTTCCATGGCGCTTCAGGTCCAGCCTGGCTTCACGCGAGCTCTGCTCAGGAGAGCTAGAGCTCTCGAAGCCGTGGGCAAGTATGAGCTGGCTGTGCAAGACGTAAATTTGCTCTTGGGAGCTGACCCCAATCACAAGGACGCCACCGAGATGTCCAGACGGCTTATGATGTCTGGGCCTGGTGGGCCTCAGAGCAGGCCTTCTCCTGCTGCTCTTGGCGCCTCTGCTGCTTTGGGTGGTCCCGTTAATGGGCTTGGTCCTTGCTTGCCTTCTCGTCAGGTTCACAAAAAGGTTGCTCCTTCGCCTGTTGTTGCCTTGCCTGTTGTTAGTAAGGTAGAACGGCCAAAGATGACAGATAATGGCCAGACACAGATGGCGAAAATTGTGTTGAAGCCGTCGTTGAATGATTCTTCTTCTAAAGGTGCAGAGCAGTCTTCTTCCTCCGTGGCTGTGGCTGTGGCTCAAGAGAAGGTAACTAGGTGGAGGCCGTTGAAGTTTGTTTATGACCATGATATCAGGTTGGGTCAGATGCCTGTGAATTGTGGGTTTAAGGTACTGAGGGAAATCGTGAGGAGTCGTTTCCCTTCTTCCAAGTCGGTGTTGATTAAGTATAAAGACAATGATGGGGATTTGGTTACTGTCACTTGTACTGCCGAGCTTAGGTTGGCTGAAACAGCTGCTGATGGTCTTTTGACTAAGGAGCCTGAATCCGATAAGTCTGACTCTGTTGGGATGTTGAGATTGCATGTTGTTGATGTAAGTCCTGAGCAGGAGCCACCTTTGCTCGATGAAGAAGAAGAAGTAGAAGAGGAGGAAGTGCCGGAAGAGAAGCCGCCTGTTGAAGAAGAAGATATCCGAGCATCTCTGAGTGAAACAGAGGTCAGCAATGAGAAATCAGATAAGGAGAAAACACCTTCTTCTGAAGATCCTGAGATGAAGGAGTTGGAGATGGATGATTGGTTGTTCGACTTTGCTCAGCTTTTCCGGTCCCACGTGGGTATTGACCCCGATGCTCATGTTGACTTGCATGAGCTGGGGATGGAGCTTTGCTCTGAGGCGCTGGAGGAAACAGTCACTAGTGAAGAAGCTCAGCCACTTTTCGAGAAAGCTGCTGCCAAGTTCCAAGAAGTTGCTGCGTTAGCTTTCTTCAACTGGGGTAACGTGCACATGTGCGCTGCGAGGAAGCGCATTCCGTTGGAAGAATCTGCTGGAAAGGAAAAGGTTGCGGAGCAGCTTCAGACTGCTTACGAGTGGGTGAAAGAGAGATACACTCTAGCTAAGGAAAAGTATGAGCACGCCTTGTCAATCAAACCTGACTTTTACGAGGGTTTGCTCGCTTTGGGACAACAACAGTTTGAGATGGCAAAGCTCCATTGGTCTTTTGCTTTGGCACAAAAGATGGATTTGTCTGTATGGGATGCAACGGAGACATTGGCCCTCTTTGATAGTGCAGAAGAGAAGATGAAAGCTGCGACTGAAATGTGGGAGAAGCTTGAAGAACAAAGGATGAATGATCTGAAAAACCCGAACAAGAAAGAGGAAGTTTCAAAGAGGAGAAAGAAGCAAGGAGATGGAGAAAACGGGGAGGCTTCGGAAGCTGTTACAGCAGCAGAAGCAGCAGAGCAAGCGATTGCTATGAGATCACAGATCCATCTATTCTGGGGAAATATGTTGTTTGAAAGATCACAAGTGGAATGCAAAATCAGTGTAAGCGGTTGGGAGAAGAATCTTGACTCAGCAGTTGAAAGATTCAAACTTGCAGGTGCTTCTGAAACCGACATATCGACTGTTGTCAAGAACCATTGTTCAAACGAAGCAGCTGCTGAAGGAGATGATAAGAAGGTAACTGAATCTTGAAAACCTTGTCAGACGGAACCCATTTGATCACAGGAAGCTAAAACCAAAAGGCTAAACATGGAAGGTGCATTTCTGCTACTTGCACTCATTGGATAAGCTGCAACCGTTTTGATGATTTTCCTAATTCAGTTTTAATTATGTGTGAGTTTTGTTTGTTTTTGTTTTTGTTTTGTGGAATTTACTGATGAGATGATCAACGTTTCTGATCTTATAATATTGCAACTTTTATATTCACAAGTCTTTCTCAATTATTAGTATGTTATAAACAATTCTACTCTTAACCACACCAGAGTCATCAAGTGATAACTAGTTCTTGTTTATACTTGCATCAACTTAATACTTACTGAGATTACCCACACACATCAAAACCATTTTGTTACTTAATGACGCGGTTACGGTTGGCGATTTAGTTGTTAAGGATCAGGTAAGCTATCCATCCTACCCTACTCAACACTCGTTACCACACATTTATGCTGAAGATGAAGAAGGTGGTGAACTTGTATTTGGAGGTGTTGATCCAAATCATTTCAAAGGAAAATATACTTATGTCCCTGTGACACACAAAAGGGTTACTGGCAGATTTGTTATATATCACTTTCTTGCCTTGTTTTGTCTTCCAATTATCTAACTCGAGCCTTTTTTGGTGTGCAATAGTTTTGACATGGTGATGTTCTCATTGGTGGTGCCCCCACTGGTATATGTGTAACGTTACTGTGCCTCATTCTTTATAATATATATATATATAGCTGTTCCTGTTTCTAACAAATTTAATGTTTACTGGCAACAACTGGATCTGAAGTTTTGAGTTATTGTTATACAGGATTCTGCGAAAGTGGCTGTTCTGCTATAGCAGATTCTGGAACATCTTTGCTTGCGGGTCCAACAGTAAGCAAGAATCTAAAGGTGTTCTAGTGGTTTCTTAAGAGTAGTACGCACTTAATTTTGATTTTCTTTGTGTAGACTGTAATCACCATGATAAACCAATGCTATTGGAGCAGCTGGAGTTGTTAGCCAGCAGTGCAAAGACTGTTGTGGATCAGTACGGACAGACCATTTTGGATCTGCTTTTGTCCGAGGTAAATATGCTTATTGCACTAGCTACTAAAATCTGTGCGTGACAAATCATATGTTGTGTATGCAACATATGATTTGTAAATGACATTTGACTTACTGTTCCCCTTTTGGTTTGCAGACTCAACCGAAGAAAATCTGCTCGCAGATTGGTCTGTGCACTTTTGATGGTAAACGTGGTGTCAGGTGGTTTTGTTCATGTTATAGAGAAGCTATATCCTATGGATAATTTGATATTGCGATTAAGTCCATGATCTTATTTTATCTTGGTTTTCTTTTCTATTTCATCTGCTGTGTCTATTTACTATGATTCTTCTTTTATTGTTCAGTATGTGGCATTGAGTCGGTAGTGGACAAGGAAAACGCCAAATCTTCTAATGGTGTCAGTGATGCCGCTTGTTCTGCATGTGAGATGGCAGTTGTTTGGATACAGAGCCAGTTGAGGCAGAACATGACTCATCAACAGGCTTCCATTACAGCACCTTTGATATAATCTGTTGAACCATTCTTGTCCTGATCCTGTTTATTTGCTACCGTTGTTGGTTATCCTGGACAGCTATGCAAGCGTCTTCCGATCCCAATGGGAGAGTCTGCAGTGGACTGTGCTCAACTCTCGACCATCCCCACGGTTTCGCTCACCATTGGAGGCAAAATGGTTTACAAGGAAGCTGAGATAGCACTGGAGGCATTAGCTTCCTTGCAAACTAAATGGTTACGCAGCTACTTCTATCTTTCTAATGGTTTTCTTATCTAACGAAAAGGCCTTTGTAAATATACCTTCTACGTAGTATAAAACTCTCTCAAGATTTTTTTTTTAAAAAATCTGCCTCTAGAGCCACCTATACTTAATGCTTTGTGATTATTTGTTCAGTAACGATCGAATGATACAACCTTTCCATGAAGGGACTGATGCATTAGTTTCATGTATATTCTTGACAATTTTTCAAATAAATAATCAACAGCTAAATCATACATTTGGATAGAAGAGTGAGTAAACATCTAAAATTAACATCCCTACCCTTTAGTGCAAATGGTTGTGTTTGAATCTCTTCATCCTACTCTAAGATGGAGGATGGCCAGAGACGTGTCCACATAGCAATCTCTTCTTTACAACTTAGCTTTCTGATTCCTCCATAGAACCCCTCTTCCTCGTTACCTTCCTCTCTATGATCTCTCTTGTTTATCATCGTTCTTCTCCACCTCGATCCCACTGTGTACTGGTTGAATTCCAACACCACCATCTCTGTTTTCACCATTTAGCAAAACACATGAATTCAAATACCCTTTGGACACACGGTATGGATAGAAAAACGGTTTATGACATATGACGAGGGGGTCAGGTATAAATAATAATCAAAGATGCAAGTGGGCAAAACACTTATCTTTTTCTAATTGATTTCTACTACCTGTGGTGATGCGATGTTCCAACAAAATAAAGAAAAGAATAATATTTGTTTCTAGTGATTAAAAAACAAAGAATCATTGTTGAGCCCCCACCACCGTTTGGTAATGTGTAGATTTCAACATCAATCCAAGACACATATTTATCAAAATGTCTACGAAAGTCAAGACAGAGCTCCATCACTTGTCTTTTTTTTGGGACCAATGCTCGAGTTAGATTTCTTCAATGTTCACACTTTTCAGTTGCGTTGTGGGAAATTTAATGGGTTTTGTTGGCTGAGAAAAATGAGTAAAGAAACCACAGAATGTGACAGCCAATTCTAAGAAGCAACCAAAGACACTATTTTAACACATAACATGAAGGTGAGAAGAAGAACTCACCATTAAGATGGCAGTGACAGTGGTTGAGATTCCCATCACAGGATTCTAAGTGGCCAACGATACCATACCACCATCCTACACAACAAAAAAACATCACACAAGCTTGTTTCAGAAATTTCTCTTCAAACTACTTCCTTACAATATAAGATTTAGTAACTTACCATAAGGGAACTCTTTGTTTCTTCTCCACTGAATCTCGATGTGATCTCCAGGTTTCAACTCGTTTAGAGAATCTGACACATGAAGATGATGAGGAGACGCATCAATGGGAGCTGCTCTTAGCCTCTCCCATGTCACACCCTTTTCAACCGCAACTGCTCTTCTACCATGTGGTGGATACCTAAAAAAAAATCCCCGATAGAATCTAATTTATACGACTGACTTGTGATGAAGAACAAGCCAAGGAGACTGTGTCAAATGTGATATTATATACCTGGCCTTAAAAGTATCAGTGAGAGTATCATAGCTGAGGTCAGCATCATAGCATGACAACATGAACCCTACATGCCCATTCTGCTCTTACACCAAAAGGTCACTACTACTTTAATAATTAAATCCAGAAAAAAGCTTTGAATCGAGTAAGTAACTATTTTTGTGAACTGATTTTTTACCTCGCGGTTGTAAACTTGAGCAGGGAACCAAAAACGACCAGTTTCAAGGGAGAGGTAGAAGCTCATGGTGGAATCAAGTGGCAGAGAAGACGCAGCATATCTCTTCCTCTTATTATCATCATCATTTCGGAAAACAGATCGGATTAAAGAGATGATTTTGTCAAAACCAAGAGGATGACCAGTTTGGTGACTAGGAGAATCAAGATGATACGAGGAAGAGAGATAGCATTTCCACTCTCTATGAGCAGCAGGGCCCAGGACTTTGCCCCATTTGGTGATCAAGTGTTTCTCCCATAGATGATCACTCACACATCTCTCCCTCAGGGAGCTACAAACCCTAGCCATACTAGAGAGTCCAGAAGGTGGAAGAAGCTCGAGGATGCGATCCAGAGCCAGGTCAGGGAGGTCAAGGACTGACATTTGGTGGTCCACGGGAGAGGCGGGATCAGGTGTGGTTGGATGCAGAGTTCTGGTGAAGAGGCTTTTGGAGAAGTAGAAAGAGAGCAAGGTTTTGGTTTCAGATGCCCATGGAGGAAGAGAGAATGATTTGGACAAGAAAAAGAAAGAGAGACAGGAGATGATAAAGTAGAGAAGCATTATGTTGTGTGTGCTCTGCCTTTTGATCTGTTGTTGTTGTGTCTGAGAGTATAAATGGAAGGAGAAGAGGATAGATGGATAACCAATAGGAGTTGAGGGATTACCTAACCAACCTCATGAAAACAATAAATAATTCTCTTTCTCTCTCTCAACTTATTTTGGCAACTTGAAACTGAATGAAGTAGCCAAACTGAATCAAGAGAGAGAAAGAGATATGGAAAGAAAAACCCTTTAAAATTCAAAATTAACCAACAAATAATGCGCAAAGAATGTGACAATTAAGCCGAAGGTGTTATTAAACTAATATAATAAGGTAATGAAAAAGAAGAAATTATTTTTTACAAAAAGGTCTAGTTGGTGGTGTTGGTGTCATTGGGATTTCCAAGGGCAGTGGGAGGAGAGAGAGAGAATCGGATCTGGGCACCAAAAACAAAAGATTCATTGAACCTAAAACCACCAATAATACCTTTTTTTTAAAAAAGTAGAAGAAAAGCTATATATATTTTATTATGAAGAGATTGTTACAAAAACATAAACAAACCAATAAGGAAGAAGAAGAAGGCACCTCCAACCTTCTTCTACAGAAGCACCAGATTTCTTTCTTCTTCCTCCTCCCAAAGTCCCAATACCAAAACAACAAAAATATGCAAACAACAAACTCTTGGCCTCTTATAAAAAGCTCCTTTTCTTCTAATCTCTCACGCAAAATAGCAAAGACTTGGATTATGATAAAGATGAGAGGTTGCTGCTTATTTACCTTTTTTGTCAACAATACCAAAGAGAGAGATGGAGAGAGAAAGAGAGCAATTCCATTTCCATTCTATGTGCACCCCAAAATCAGTAATCAAAATGAAAGACCTAAACCTCCAATGCATTACGATTCTACAGTATACAACACAAAACAATGTGAGGAAAAAGGAAAAGTATTTTCTCTGCTATTAGGAGATGGGAGCAAAGAGATTTATAAGCTCTTTTTACCAGTAATGTATTGTATAATCCAATCATCCAATAGTAGCGGGATCTATTGCCTTCCATGTGATCCCAAAAATCAAACCACGAATTGCCTTTTTGGCTTTTTACATAACCACTTCCTTACAGTTACAACACCAGATTGCAGCTTGTGTCCCAAAACTTCTTTGCAACCATCCTTTCTGGTCTGCCACAGCCATACTTTTAATCTATACAACGTGTCCTACTTAATCCCTTTTCTCTTTATCATTTGCTACTCTTAGCAACCGCTTTACAGGATCCATGTTTGCTGAGCTACACATGTATTCCATGACCGTACACGTCAGCTCTTTGTCAAGTACGATATCTTTCTCCACCAGTTTTTCGAGAACTTCCTTCAACTTGTCACAATCTCCCTGTGAAATACAATACTTCAACACAGAATCGCAAATATGAGCGTCAGGCTCAAAGCCGCTCTCAACCATTTTGTCAAAGTAACCGATAGCCTCCTCCAAATATCCGAGTTTCAGGAACCTGTTTATCAGTTTCGAATAAGTAAACAAATCAGGGGAAAGACCAGCTTGAGACATCTCGACTAGTAGTGACTCTGCAGATTCAACATCCCCTGCTCTAAGACTTCCATCAATCATAATATTGAAAGAAACAATGTCTGGTAAGCTGTCATCACGCTTCATTTCCTCAAATAATCTCCATGCCTGGTCCAAGCTTCCTTCTTTGCATAATGATGACAATAGACAGTTGCAGTCGTAAACACTGGGACGTAGCTTAGACCCTCTCATTTTACAGAACAGTCCTTTAGCAACATTAAGCATGCCGGTTTTGCAAAACCCATCAATCATAGTAGAATACATATCTGAGTTTGGAATAATTATTTGTTTCCAAAGCTCCATCGCCTTCTTCACATCTCCAGACTTGAGAGTGCCTTTAAGCAATATGTTAGTAGTCACTATATCTGCAGCACCCAATCTCTCAACCAGCAAATCATAAAACTCTAAAGCTTCAGGGAGATTGCTTTCCTCGCACAGACCGTGGATTAGCGCATTAAACGATCTAACATCAGGATCCGGATAGCTCCTATCATTCACCAGTAAACACAGAAGCTTGCTAGCTTCGTCTAAATCACCTTTACCACAGAGTCCACCCAGTAAAATATTATACGCTATGATATCAGGTCTTGTACCCCTCTTCTTCATCACTTCAACAACCTCTAAAGCCTCCCCCACAAGGCCGTCCTTGCAGAGCTTGGTGAGAATAACGTTATAAGTCACCACGTTCGGCTCTTCGCCATTCTCCAACATGAGGTTCAAAAGCTGAAGAGCTTCCTTAGTCTTCCCAACTCCGCAAAGACCACTGATCAGACCTGTATACGTATACACATTCGGACTCACTCCACGCTCCTTCATGAACTCAAACAACCGTGACGCTTCTTTCATCTCCCCTAACTTGCAAAACCCTTGAATAAGAGTGTTGTAGGTAATCGCAGAGGGAGAGAGCCCTTTCTCAATAACCTCATCGAACACCTCTTTAGCTCTACCCACCTCACCGCAATCACAGAAGCCTCTGATAAGCGTAGTATACAAAACAAGATCCGGTTCCAAACCTTTACTAACTCTCATCTCTTCAAACAACCTCATAGCTTCCTCCATCTTACCAGCCTTGCAAAATGCGTCAACAAGAATCCCGCAAGTCACCAAACTCCAAGAACACTGCATCTCCTTAGCCAAGTCCGAGGCTTTCTCCAACTCCTTCCCTTCGCATAAACCTCTTATAACAGTGTTGTAACTCACAACATCCGGAGCCATAGAATTCAACCTCATGTCTCTAAGCAAGGTGAGAGCTTTACCAAACTCAAGATTCTTGCATAAGCCTTTTAAGATAAGGTTGAGATTGTACACGTTGAAGGCAAACCCGCGTTTCAGCATCACGGCGAGGACGCCAAACGCGAAATTGGTGTTGCGATTCAACCGCAGGAAGCATTCGAGGAGCCCGCTCAGGGAGACGAAGTTGATGAAAGCGTTGGTGTCGAGCATCTTGCGGTAGACGGAGAATGCGAGCTCGTGGTTTTTGGAACGTACTAGAGTCGCGATGAGATTGTTCCCGGGGGAGGAGAGAGAGGTGCTGGAGTCGAGTGCTTGCTGGAAAACTGAAACGGCGTTCTTCAGCTGAGGATTTGAGTTCTCGCAATCACAGAGCAGAGAACTCAAGGTGGAGCTGAGGAGGTTAAGGTCTAGGAGACGTCTGGCTTCAAGAGCTCCACGTCGAGAGAGATTAGCGGCGGCGGATGTCATCGGAGATTCGAGATTTTTCACTAAACCCTTTGTTATTAGTTGTGTCCAAACAGCTTTAAATTTATTACAGTGGTTATCACTTTTAGTCCCTGAAGTTTAAAACTATCAACAGAAAAGCTCAATAATTATAAATTGCCACTATACCCCCAAAAAGTGCCATAAAAATCAAAAACTTTGAAGCTCTCTTGGGAGTTTGAGACTAAAGAAGAAGATGGCGAAGTGGTCGATCGTTAAGAGAACAGGTAGAATTATCACTTTTAGTCCCTGAAGTTTTAAGCTATTAATAAAATTGCTCAATATTTATAATTTGTCATCGTAACCCCAAAAAAGTCCCGTAAAAATCAAAACTTTGAAGCTCTCTGGGAGTTTAGAGAACTTAGGGAGATGGCGAAGTGGTCGATCGTTAGGAGAATCCCCGTCTACGGAGGTTCGTTCACTTCTATGGTACGAATACTATAAAGCCTCAACCTTTCGATTTGATGATTATCGCTCCTAGTTTTTATCTGCTTCATTGAGTCTTTCTTTCTCTTCCCGAGCTTGTGGAAAGTTCTTGATAGATGGTGATTCAAAGAGTGTTACTTGCTCTATGTAATTTGATTATATGGTTTATGTTTATTGGCATTGCAGAAACATATGGTGTTGGCTCCTGCTGAGTGCTCCTTCTCTGCGATGCACTCTTTGATAGACACGGGAGGGGAAGCCCTGAAGAAAACGGCTGAGAATAGTGATAGTGGTTCAAAGTTCGTTAGCAGAATCGATTACACGAGTCTTGTGGAGAAGTATAGAAGAGATGGGAACCTCTCTGCTGCATACGACTTGTTACAGTCCTTGCAAGACAAGAACATATGGTTGCCTGTCCCGGTTTTCAAGAACCTTCTTGCAGCAGCGGGTGAGAAGAAAGATACGAAGCTCTCTTGCAGAGCTTTTAAAATGATGTTGGTCCAAGCGGGTACGCCTTTGAATTCAGATTGTTATCTCAACCTCGCCAGAGCCTTTATTGACACCGATGATTGTGTACACTTGCTGAGCCTTCTCAAAGAAGTGTCGGAGGCTTCTCTTCCGTGTAGGTTAATTGTAATAAACAGAACCATCCTTGCATTTGCTGAGTTTCGACAGATCCATAAGGTGCTTATGATACTTGAGAAGATGAGAGAGTGGGAATGTAAGCCAGATGTGATCACTTACAACTCGGTTTTAGATATCTTGGGACGAGCTGGCTTGGTCAATGAGATGCTCAGTTTATTGTCATCGATGAAGGAAGATTGCGATGTGTCTCTAAACATCATTACATACAACACGGTGTTAAACGGGATGAGGAAAGCTTGTAGGTTCGATATGTGTTTGGTGTTATACGAAGAAATGGTTCAGTGCGGGATTGAGCCTGATCTGCTTAGCTATACAGCAGTGATAGACAGTTTGGGTCGGTCAGGGAACACAAAGGAAGCATTGAGGCTTTTCGATGAGATGAAACAGCGGGTGATACGACCATCCGTTTATGTCTACAGAGCATTAATTGATTGTCTGAAGAAGACAGGAGAGTTTAACAGGGCGTTGCAGCTTTCAGATGAGCTGAAGAACACTTCAGCATTAGATTTGGCAGGTCCACAAGATTTCAAACGGCACTTGAGACGCTAAGAAGCCTCTAGTTTTCAGTAGTTGTGTGTTTCACTTCGGTTAGGCATATGTAATGAAATCAGAACACAATTTTGATTGATTTGATTTGAAGAACCTGATAAAATGATAATCAAGGTTTACAAAATGTATTGGTGGATGATTCTATGACCCAGTCTCATAAAGTTTGCATAACTACAGAAGTACAAAATGTGTCAAAGTTTCACTCTGAAAGAAAGAGGATTTGCGCCGGCAGTCTGATATATGGACCGGAGAAGTCTGCTAGATTACGAAAATAGCCTTATATGTTCCTCCTTTCTTTACCAGAGCTTGTTCTTGACCCAGAAAAGAAGGAAAACGACACCCAACACGATCGCTACTGGTGCCCATTTCCTGATCAAAGCCTGGTTTTACAATATCAAAATGCATCAGAACCATATGCAACCAAAACCTTGAGCCTATAAACTAAACATGATCATAAGAAGTGCAAGCATCTCCATCAAACTCACCTGACGGTTCAAATCTTTAGCCTTATCAGCATATACACGAGATTCAGAAGTTAGCCGGCTCGACATCTCGCTCACCTCTGCATTAAAAACAAGAAGAGGATGAGCATATTGCTCTGCTGATTCAAAAAGCGTAATGAATGAGATCATATGAGTAGATACGGGCTTACGGTCCAGCTTTTCACCAACACCTAGAACTTCCTGCACATTCCGCGTCATTATCTGGTGGACCTCGTAGAGTTCATCATTCAGCTTGGCGATATTTCGTTGCGTACGAGTGTCTTGGTACAGTTTCTTGGTTTTCTGTATGAATGTATATCTATGCAAGGGGGGAAAAAGATTGAGAAACTAGAGAAGATATATGTTTCTACAAGATACTGAATGAATAGAGAAGAGGATCTACTAGATTAAAACATACCGAATTTAATAAAGGCATAAGGTCTAGCAGCTGTTTCAATGTTAGGCCCATTGACACGTTCGAACTCGTTCTTGAGATCTTCCAGGTATTGGAACGCCAGTTTCTTTGGGTAAGAGCGGTCACACATTGTAACTAAAGTTTTCTGATCAAGGAATAGCACATAAATTTGATTCTTTCTCTCACCTTTTGGTTTCATGATATAAGCATATGTAAATTATGAGAGAAAACATGCAGATGCAACAGTCAATCAAACATCAACATGAAAAATCTATCAAATCAACAAGCTTTGGCAAACAGAATATGAAGAAAAGAAAAAACAGATTTTAAGGATACTGGAAAATATAGGGGCCAGTCTCAACGGACATTCTTGAAGCTTCGTTATGACCTCTGGAGAGATTCTTAAACAGAGCCTTGACCTGTTGCTTATACATATCTGAATCAGGCAAGTCACGTCCATCATCGAGACCCTCAGCTAGAGGCAGCCCGTCGGTAACACGAGCTATCAACGTCATTTTCACCATCTTTGCCTTATTCCTTCTCCAATAACAAATGTCTTACTGCATTGATCAATCATATAAAGCCAATTTCAAAAAGAGCATGAAAAGCTTCAATAAAACAAAAATCCAAAATCTATCAACCAATTCTGCATACCACATTCGTAATCTGCCGTCTGAGAAACTATACATCGACAAGAATCAAATTCGAAATAAATCAAAGATCTAAAAAAAAAACAAAATCCATTACAAAAGAGATACAAACTCAGTAAAAAAAAAAAAAAAAAAAAAAAAAACTACACTTGAACATGGATTTTGAACTAACCTGATACGAGCGTTCCAATGGTTCTTCTCAGGATCTGAGAAACCAGGTGAAAGAAAGAGGATGATGATCCAAGGAGATGCAAGTACTGTATTTCTTTTCTTTTTCTTTTTAATTATTAAAAAGGGTTTTATCATTCAAGGGGGTGAATTAAAAATTCACGATCTGAAAATTCGTTTTTGTTGTTTGTTCGAATTGTTATTTATGACGATCTATAATACGTTCTGCGCTACAAAGGCCTCACATGATTGACGCGTTTTGGTTACATGACGTGGCGCGTTTTATTTAGCTTCACTAACTCTCCGTTTGTGTTATATATATGTGTATATCTTTATATATGTGTAAATTTTTTTAAAAAAAAATTGTAATGAATGGTTAGTTTAAAGTTCTTATAAAACAAATTATGATACTTTTTGTGAATTTAAACTAATATATATAATACATATATATTTTTTTATTTATAATATTTCCATTTAAAATTTTTAATTTTAAAATTTTAAAATATTTTTGAAAATAAATTTATAGTTATTTATCCACCCGCAACTGTTCGCAACCGCTAGCTGGAACCAGCTTTTGATTTTAAGAGGTTTGGAATGATTTGTATCGCTTTGTATGATTGTTTTGAAATGCTGTCAACTACTATCAACCGCAAAAACTTACTATCAACCGCAAAAACTACGTTTGCGCTTACCCAGTTTGTATGGTATTTGTAAATAAGTTCAGTGCTCGATGGCTGTAGGTCCAAGGTGGCTTGCATATGCTGCCAAAGGTTCAATGACCATCGAAACAAGGCGCCAAGCCCACCTAATTAACTTGGGGGGCATAGGATGCTAAGGACATTTGATATACGTGGTTATAAGGTTAAATGAAGAAAGGATTCACATCTGATATAACATGGAAGCAACAACTCTCGATACATCAAAAGCCAAACATAAAAGTGTTTTCAGTAAAAATAAAAAAACAACCGGTCTACAAACTTCTTATCACGTCACGTGAAAGTAGAGAATTCGCCAAAACCATAAAGGTTTCAAAACCCAAGAAAACTTATTCGGAAAACGACAAATTTAAAAACACCAATTACATCATTCGAGATCTTCATCGACTTAGGCGGCCTTGGACATGTGAATGATCAAGTCGACCACACGGGTACTGTAACCCCATTCGTTGTCATACCACGACACCAGCTTCACGAAGTTGTCACTCAACGCGATTCCAGCCTTTGCGTCAAAAATGCTCGACCTGTTGTCACCAACGAAGTCGGTTGAGACAACATCATCCTCGGTGTAACCAAGGATTCCCTTTAGCTTGCCCTCAGATTCCTCCCTGTGTAACAATCCAATCAGTTAGTTAAATCTTACAGAAGATATGATCAAACTAGTTTAACTGGAACCGAAAGCTTACTTGATAGCCTTCTTGATTTCATCGTAGGTTGCAGCTTTCTCGAGTCTAACCGTGAGGTCAACAACTGAAACATCAACGGTGGGAACACGGAAGGACATCCCGGTCAATTTTCCATTGAGCTGTGGAAGCACCTTTCCGACAGCCTTGGCAGCTCCGGTGCTGCTGGGAATGATGTTGAAGGAAGCGGCTCTTCCACCTCTCCAGTCCTTCATTGATGGACCATCAACTGTCTTCTGCGTAGCTAAAAAAACACACAAACAAACAAAATGTAATTTCAGTATAAAGAGGTAACAGACCTTGAGGAATCAATGCAAACAAAATGAAATTTTACACATACCAGTGATAGAGTGGACGGTGGTCATAAGTCCCTCGACAATTCCAAACCTGTCGTTGATAACCTGCATAAACATATTGCAAATGTCAATTCGATTTAATTTGATAATCTTTCACAAGTCACATTTTAAAAGGAAAAAAGAGAGACCTTGGCAAGTGGAGCAAGGCAGTTAGTGGTGCAACTAGCGTTGGAAACAATGTTGAGATCAGACTTGTACTCATGCTCATTGACACCAACAACGAACATGGGAGCATCTTTGCTTGGTGCAGAGATGACAACTTTCTTCGCACCACCCTGCACACAAAACGAACCACATGAGATACTAAATACTTACAAATAAATGCTCTATACACTTGTCATCATAAACAAAATCAAAAAAAGGCAAACCTTCAAGTGAGCAGCAGCCTTGTCCTTGTCAGTGAAGACACCAGTAGACTCAACAACAAAGTCAGCTCCGGCCTCACCCCATGGGATATCCTCAGGGTTCCTTCAGATTAATACATCACAAATCATAAGAGTCTTCCATAACATAAGAGAGAGAGAGATGCACAGATTAACAAATATCAACACGGATCATGTACCTGATGCCGAAAACAGTGACTGGCTTCTCACCGAAGAGAAGGGTCTTCTCATCCTTAACCTTGAGCTCATTGTGCTTCCACTGACCGTGAACACTGTCATACTTAAACATGTATGTCTGCAAACACAATACACAATATTCAATTAACCCTTTCATCCTCGAATCAATCAATCAAACAAAGTCACACATAATCAATCCGGTCATAGATCTATGTTGTTCACTAACATGTAAAGTTATTAACCAATCACGATCGAACTTGCATCGAAGTAAAGAAACTCACCATGTACTCGGTGGTGATGAAGGGATCGTTAACAGCGACGAGCTCAACATCGCTCCTCTGAAGGATAACTCTAGCCACCAAACGACCGATTCTTCCGAAACCTTAACCAACACCATAAACTCAGATTCCACAGATCTAAACTAACCCCAAACCTATGAAGAAAACGAGCAAAAAAAAAAAAACTAACCGTTGATTCCGATCTTAATCTTCTTGTCAGCTACACAAACAACAAAAACACGATCGGATTAGTAACGATAACGAACGTATCAACGATGGAGCTAGAGATCGAAGAAACTCACCCATTTCGATATTAGAGATTACGAGAGAGGTGTCGATGAGATCGAGAGAGAGAGCTACGAAGTGAGTGAGGAGGCTTTGGTGAGGCTTTGGGGTTATTTAAAGGAGATGATAAGAGAAAGTGATCGTGTGGCTGAGAATTTTTCTTCGGAAAAAAAAATTAAAGATTAAGATTCAGTAATTATTCGTTACCAGATTGTGCATTACCTTTAAGATTATTTACCGTTTCTGCCACTGTTTTGGCCAATTGTTTATGGTAGGATTAAGAAGTAATCGGGGAAACTAATGGCGCTTGGACTTCACGCTCAAGTAATGGAATATTCGAGGTTTAAACATTTAGATCCTATGGGCTGGGCCGACGCACACAGGCAAAGCAGTAGGTTTTGAAAATACCCTTATTATTAGCTCAGCCAATGATCATATACCACGTAGCATGTCCAACATATATAAAAACATTATTTAATGTCGTCAAATTTTGTTTTTGTTGTTGATGATACATGATAGCACAACTTTTTCTTTCAAACTTTTTGTAATTTTTTTTATTTTCCTTTATTTTTTCCTGTAAAATGTAGTTTGGCAACTCAACCTAAAGGGATGTATTCAACCGAGAGTTTTAGGTGATTTGTGTTAAAATGATAAATCCACTGTTATTAAAACATGAATTTTAAAAACTCATTTAAAATCCAGTGTTATTGAACTTGACATTTTATAAAGTACTCTGAAATCCACCGTTATTGAAAATATTTTATGTTGTGGAATTTTAAAGTTTCATGTGATTTTAGAGTGTTTGGGTGGAGTTTCTTAGTTAAAAAAATTAAAACTCAAATCTCATAGTTTTAGGTGATATTCTTGAGTCGTTTAACAAAAATCATTTTATTCTCTGCAATTCCTCAAAATCATCTAAAACTTCGTTAAAAATCAAATCACTTCAAATTTTTGATTGAATACACCCCCTAAGTTTCACATGTGATATATTCCACAGTTTTTATTGATAATTAATCAAAACATTTAGGGGGATGTATTGAATCTGAAATTTGAAGTGATTTAATTTTTAATGAGTTTGTAGATGGTTGCAGGAGAATTAGAGAATTTAGTGTGATTTTTGTTAAAACCCTCTAGAATCTCATCTAAAACAGTGGGATTTGGATTTTTATTTTTATAACTAAGCAATTCCCCTCAAACACTCTAGAAACAATTAAATTACTCTAAAATCTCCGACTTAAATTTTGTTCAACAACAGTGGATTTTAAAGTGTTTTTTGAAATGGTAAGTTCAATAACACTAGATTTTAAAGTGTTTTTTAAAATCCACGTTCGAATAACAGTGAATTTGTCATTTTAATACAAATCACTTCAAATTACTAGTTGAATACACCCTTGGCTTAATATAATGGCATGGATCACTATAGCACTGTTCTGCTTACTTATGTTTCAAGGTGGCCATTTACTTTTTACCTTTTAAATACACGACTCAAGGTGGTAAGCCTGTATTCAAGGTGGTTTGCTTTTACTAATTACAAGGTGTCTCATATATTACTTGTGAAACTTCTTGCCTTCTAGATGTCACTATCAGAATAAGTTTGCGTTCTTGATATCAAAGATATTTATAATGTGGTGTTATATATTCAACAAATCGTGACTTCATATTGATATTGAGACGCATAGATGCTCCACTTTCAGAGCTTTGGTTGGTCAGATGAACGTGACAGCAACAAATAAATCAACTTTATGCAATATGGTATGGCTCTTGGCTTTTGCCAAAAGTCTCCTCTTCTCCTCCTCTTATTTTTCTCTTTTTAGTTTCATTTTCATTTTTTGTGTTAGGTGAAACCGTGAAAGCATATAAAACTCTTTGATCCGGTACATATGGATCCATACATCCTATATTAACTAGAATATTTATCAGCGGTAAACAGTATATAATTAACAAAATTTTGAGATATTACGATAACACCTTCAAGTCAAGTGTGTTATGAGCCTAAGACGTATACTTTAGTGGTTGGATTAGTATAACCATATGGCCATGAAATAGAGATTAAGTGGAACAAAATTGACTGGGTGGTAGAGTTGTAGTTGTGTCATAATTCCAATTCAAACCCATACAATCTTGACAAAGAAAAAAAAAATTGTCCTCACAAGTGTACGTGAACTATGTATGATCAAAAATATTTAGTATTTTGATCTTTTTTTTGGTAAATTTAATCACGATGGTTTGTAAGGAACCATGTTAAGAAAACAGCTCAAAACTTACCAGACAACTCTTTTATTCATTGCCTTGAAATTAATTTGAGAAATTAGTGTGACATTCTTAATTGTTTTTTTTTGTGAACAACTCTTAATCGTTGATTATTTTTAGTTATCTTGTGAATTTTTTCTATGTTATCTCTAAAATTTCATATTATTTTTTCGGCTCATATATATCTCTTTTATCTTTGAGTTATCTTGAGGTGTCATTATTTGCAATGTTCTAAGTGATCGTAAAAGTAATTAGTGAGACTTTCTTAATTGTTTTTTTTTTGTGAGCAATTCTTAATATTGTTGATTATTTTTAGTTATCTTGTGATTTTTTTTCTGTGTCATCGCTAAAATTTCATATTATTTTTCGGTTCCTATCTTTTTTTATCTTTGAAGTATCTTGAGGTGTCATTATTCGCAATGTTCTGAGTGATCGTAAAAGAGAGAACAAAATGATATCATTATCATGGTACTGTATATGTTAAAATTCGATACTTTAAAAAGTGAAAAAAGAAAGAAGATAGATGCAATTATTGATGCAAACACTCTGGACAAAGGAATATGATTGGTGCAAACTCTTAACGAATGGTATTTTTATCCATGTAGATCTGATTACAAGCAATGTTAGTCAGACACGTGATGGATTAGATCTAGATAAGTTGGGACTGAAACTTGTATGCAGTGTTTTAATTAGGCCACTTCTATTTTAAACCTTGCTCATTAGATGACAAAAAACATACGGGATTCCACTAAACCTATTCATCTACACAATCGTTGAAGTGGGATGCCAGTAGCAATTCGACAAAAAAAAAAAAAAACAGACAACTTCTGAGGTCTAAGGTGGAACTTTCGAACTGAAACAGATAGTGTCTCTTGGTATTTGTAATCTCTTTTCACAGTGTCTCAAGGGAAAAAACGATAAGGAGATCATGAGGGAGATTCAAGCTCCAATGAGACAAGCTAACTTACTTGCCATGTCTTGATGGAAACATGTAAGAGAGACTTTCACATACAAAAGTGAACAAAAGAAAGTGAAAGATTTGTTGTTACTAGTGTCTGTTTTCCTCTGCAGATTCACAAGGGCGACGCACTCATTCTTTTACAGGAATGACGAAGAGGATGAAGAGTGACTGACACCACTCACACTAGCACACTGTTGCCTCTCCATCTCTTGTTTAGTCCAAAATGCAACAAACAAAAATACAATTTGAGGTCTTATTTGGCCTGTAAGGGTGAATCCAAACTTTTTGTTCTAATCAGGGGAAACAAAAGGGCGGGAATTTACAATGGGAATGGAAATATACATTTGCAGGGACAGTTCTGTGATTAAATTAAGCCGTTGATGGACTTGGATAAGAAGTTACTGTGATCACATTCTCTCTCTCACTCCTCGGTACACAGCACCAGCTTGAAGATCATCCATGTTGTCTATGTTCCTAAAGCCATCAACTTGCAGATATGTCCATCCGCGTCTAGCCAGAAAATCGCGGTAATCTTCTTCCGTGTAGAATATTTTCTCTTCTGTATGGACTGGTAACTGGTTGGATTCATCGTAATGGCAAACCCTAATGGCCACTCCTGCAAAATGGGTTTTTGGATATTGAGCACTCATCAAAACAGTATATGGGGTCAAAAGATAGGAATGTAGTGGTTGGTCTTACCACCATCGACATGGAGTAGATAGTTTCCTAAGGGCATGTCTCGGTCAAGACAACGAACAACCTGATCTTCATCTTCTAACCAAAACGCCCGCCGGGTTCTTAGCCTAAAAGCAGATCTGATTGTCTCTTTGATTGCTTCAGCAGTACCATCAATGCCGATTCTTCTTGTATAGTCGCCAAATTTCACAGTTATGACCCTCCCACCAAAAGGCTGTCCATGAGCATCACCACCTGCTTGTATAAATATTGAAACAAAGAAAAAAAAAGCTTTAATTATGTAAGTGATTTTGGTTCATAAGAGTTAGAAAACGCAGTTATTACATATACTAAACCATGCCTGGAACATAAACAAATCTTTGGCCATTCTGGCAAACTAACTTTGACGCTTAAGTTTGTTTTCTGAGACTTACCGTTTCCAGGAGTCTCTCTCCAGTTCCAAGGAGGAACTCCATTTGCTGGAACAGCATCAACTGTAGTGATTGCAAGAGGATGACCATCATGATCAAGACTCCTTTCAAGGTTTAACCCCGGCCTGCCATTAGCTAGAACATTGATAGACAACACTTATCAAGATTCAAGACACATACACATTCCTCTAGAAACCAAACTGAGCCAACAAAAAAATAAGCTTCAAGAGGCAATGGACGAACAATATCTTGCATGATTGCATCTTTGTATATAGCAAGATAAAATAACACAAATTATGGACAAGATCAGTACCTTCAACGGATCCAAAAGAAATGCTCGGATCATCAAAACCTACGATGAAAGATAAAAGTCACCACCTTAACAAAAATAAAACTAAAACCCTCTAACCATTTCAAGTTCCAAAAGCACTATCTTCTTAAAAGATTAGTGAAGCTATATTAAGAACTATCTTATCAATATAAACTGAGAAACCCTAAATATATAGCCAATCAAAGTTGTTACCTTTATCAGTAAATTGCATAAAGGAATCAACTTTAGCAATGGGTGGCGTATTAGGACTCTTGCTATACTGTGTCACTTTCTTGCTCCTCTCCCTAAGAATATCTTCAATCTCCTTGTAATAAGACATCTTCGCCGACACATTCCCTCTGTCGTGATGCTTGGCCTTCTTATACTCCTTCAACAGATTCCTCCACTTGTCCGTACACATAGTCGGAGATCGATCGAACCCTTTCTCCCTCATCTTCGCCGAGATCTCCTCCCAGAGATGTTTGTTAGATTTGGAGGTGTTGAAGAGACCGTCCATGCCTCGGCGGAACATGATTAGGGAACGAGTCTCGTCTTGGACCCACGTCTCCGCTCGTTTCTTGGGAGCTTTCACTTCGTGATCCTCGCCGCTGCTTTCTCTTAAGAGAATCTGTTGCGGCTGGAGATGATTATGATGATGTTGATTGTGGTGATGGTGATTTTGATTGTGCGGCTGTAGATCTCCGTCGATAATCATGTTGCGTGCGGCGGTGGAGGAATTGGTGTTATCGTCTTTGTAGAAATCATTAGGACGGGGCTTGTCGGAAACGAACATTGCTGTCTTAAACGGAGACGGAGAGACAGTTTGTTGCCACCAAATACAAGCTACCGAGCACAGAGAAAATGTGGCGACCGCAGCAACTTTTTTTGGGTTTTCGGTAATTAATTAATTTAGGGGGTTTTATTATTCTACAAATTTGCGTGGATAACTACAAAATTTCAAAATTGTGGTTAAAATTTCAAAATTATTATTGAGATGTGTTAGAAATGTATATGAAGTAAAAGGTTTTTTTTTTCAAGGAATATTAGTTTCAAATAGTTGGAATGATTACAAAATATATATCCTTCCGTTTCCAAATATAAAATCGTTCAAGCAAAAAAAAATTGTTTCACAATATAAATAGTTTACATATTTTAATGTATCTTTTCATTTATTAGATATTGTGTGATCCAACAAATAATGTTAGGTTTTTTATAATTGGTTGAATTAATTGATTAAATGATATATATATATTTTTAAATTACAGCTTTCTAAATATTTGTGTTTTTAAGCAAAACTATTTACCGATTAGAAACGGAGCGAACATCTTTTATCTAAAATGAATACATAATGCTGACATATCCAGAAAGAAACTTTACTATTTAACTTTATTAAGTGTATACTAGTTTTAATAGTTTTTTTGTTTTACTTTTAAATAATATGAAAAACACACTACTGATGTTTTATTTAAATCTATATCTAAATATTAATGGTAATTTTGTCCGGGGACATTTTAATTAGATTGAACCAAACACTAGCTATCAAACGAGGAAAAAAGGTGGACAAGAACAAACCAGGCATATGATAAAAATGAAACCGTGGGTCATATCAATAAAACTACTTTCGATTTTAATGAAACAGACAGGTCCAATAATACTCGATTTCTTTTCAAAATTTCATTATTTTTATATATTTTCACAATCAATAATGCTCTAAACCGAAACTAAGCTCGTATTCTAACCGAATCAACCGTATTATAATAGGTTAGGGCAGCGCTAAGGGTTTGGTTTAAAAAACATATTTAAAAGTGGTCCGCTTGGAAATAATACAAGTGAAAAGACCTGGCAGGCCAGACCAAACACATACACAAAAAAAGAAGACAATATTAAAATCAATTAAAATAAAATAGATTTCGAGTTTTGATTAGCCATCGGAGAGAAGAAGAAGAATGATAGATAACTGGATCACGAGAGGGACAAAGAAGCAGAAGAAATAAACTTTAAAAGGGAATTTTTTTTTTTGTGAAGTCAACAACAAACAATGAAGGAAGGAAGGAGGTTTGTGTGTAATCGGCGAATTTTGTTTGATCTGTTTGTTTGTTTTTTTCTCGTCACTTTTCCCCAAAATCGCAATTTTTTATCTTTGTTTCAATGTATTGTTTCCTCTTTGATTGTTTTCAGAATCTGACCCCCAAAATCGCATAAAGTTTCGTACTTTGGAAGGGGGCTTTGCTGGAGAATTTAAGGATCTCTCTCTCTCTCTATTTCAGGTTCGTTATTCGTTGTTGTCTTGATTGTTGTTGTTACCTGGATTGTGAAGTTAGTTAATGAGATTTGTTATTCTAGGTATTGAGTTATGTGGAAACAGATCATAAGTAAGCTTCCTAAGAAGTCTTCAAAGAACCATTCTTCATCTAATGCAACTGCATCTACTTCCAAGAGTAGTAGTAGTAGTAGTGACAATGGAACCGGAAAGTCTCACGCCAAGAACGCTGCTCCAGCTGCAAAGCCTGCTGCTGCTTCCCCTCCTGACACAGGGCCCAAAGATGGCAACTTTAAGCAGGGTAACGGGATCTATGAAGCCTTGCCGAGTTTCAAAGACGTTCCAAACGCCGAGAAGCAAACCTTGTTTCTGAAAAAGCTCAGCTTGTGCTGTGTGCTGTTCGATTTCTCTGATCCCTCCAAGAACGTTAAGGAGAAGGAGATTAAACGTCAGACGTTGCTTGAGCTGGTTGATTACGTGGCTACTGCTAACGGGAAGTTTAGCGAGACTGTTATCCAAGAAGCGGTTAGGATGGTGTCCGTTAACATATTCAGAACGTTGAATCCTCAGCCTCGTGAGAATAAAGTTATCGATGCGTTGGATTTGGAAGAGGAAGAGCCTTCTATGGATCCTTCTTGGCCTCACTTGCAGCTTGTCTACGAGCTTCTCTTGAGGTTTATTGCTTCGCCTGACACCGAGACTAAGCTGGCTAAGAAGTACATTGACCAGTCTTTCGTCACGCGGTTGCTGGATCTGTTTGATTCAGAGGATCCTAGAGAGAGAGACTGTCTCAAAACCGTTTTGCATCGCGTCTATGGTAAATTCATGGTTCACCGTCCCTTCATCAGGAAATCCATAAACAATGTCTTCTACAGGTTTGTATTTGAGACTGAGAAACACAACGGGATTGCTGAGTTTCTTGAGATTTTGGGGAGTATCATCAACGGGTTTGCTCTGCCGCTTAAGGAAGAGCACAAAGTGTTTCTGGTTCGGGCGTTGATACCTCTCCACAAACCGAAATGCTTGCAGATGTATCACCAGCAGCTGTCTTATTGTATCACGCAGTTTGTGGAGAAAGATTGCAAACTTGCTGATACGGTTATAAGAGGACTGTTGAAGTCTTGGCCTGTGACGAATAGTTCTAAGGAAGTCATGTTTCTAAACGAGCTAGAGGAGGTGTTGGAAGCAACTCAGCCACCTGAGTTCCAACGGTGTATGGTCCCGTTGTTTCGCCGAGTTGCTCGGTGTTTGAACAGTCTCCATTTTCAGGTAACCATCTAATATGTTTCTCACCAATTGCGTTTTGAGTTTTTGATGATTCTTGGATGAGATTGAATGTGTATTGTCTGGTTGAGTCTTTTGCTTGCTTGATGTTGTTGTGCAGGTTGCGGAAAGAGCTTTGTTCTTATGGAACAACGATCATATCGAGAATCTAATAAAGCAGAACTGTAAAGTTATTCTTCCTATCATTTTCCCTGCACTGGAGAGAAACACTCAGAAGCATTGGAACCAAGCTGTTCATAGCTTGACGCTGAACGTGCAGAAGATATTTAATGACAACGATCCAGAGTTCTTCAAGGAATGTCTCGCCAAGTTCAGAGAAAGTGAATCAAAAGAAGCTGAAGTCGAAGCGAAACGCCAGGCCACATGGAAACGTTTGGAAGAGATTGGGATGCAAAAGCAAAAGAGTTCTTCTTCCTAAGGTTTGCTTTAGTTGTAGAGAGAGAGAGAGAGAGAGAGGTTTTGATTTTTGTAATTTCGTTTTTTACTGCATTGGAATATTGGTTTTCTTTTTGTTTTTTTGGTATTCTCTCCAGAAATCTTTAGTGAGAACAAGTTTCAGTTTCCATCTTCTTTGAAGAGATGCAAAGATGTAAGATCATTTCTTGTTTTAATTTTCTTTATTTATGATCTTCTTGTTCAGTCTGCTTAGCCTTTGAGTTTTTACAGATATGTAGAGGGCTTTCAAGTCTTATGACACATGAAATTTTCATAAAGATTACATCAAATGAACATACCATATAACTTGCACACATAACACACACAAAGAAACTCAATTCCACTTGCTCTTCAACTTATCAACATGTTTAAACTCATATGTCAACACCAAGCTCCCATCATTTCTCCTCAACTCAAAGCTCTCTACCAATAAATAACATCGGTAACTCTTCCAGTACGGTCCACCGCCTTCAAACCTCTCTGATCTCTTAATGCTAGACCTTATCTTAGACCAGCCAAACCTCTCCTCTTCCCATTTCATCTGCTCCAAGACAACAGAGCCAAGACCTATCTTCTCCTCGGTCCCTGAGACACTAAACCATACAACTTTATCTGAATCCACACCTTTTGCCTCTCTTGCAATCTCCCCTCCTCCAAGCTTAACCACTTCCGTTTCCACCTCCACGTCAACCACAGCCTCAAACTGTTTATCCTCAACGTTCTCGCACAAGAAAACCTCTTCAAATCTTTGGTGAAGGGTCATGCTGTAATACATGGATCTCATCATTTGATCCTTTGCATCTCCTTCCTTTACAAACAAGAAGGGAACATACCATTTCCCAACTACAACGCTCTTGTCAAGATCAGGAAGCTCGTAACGAAGCTTTGCATCTACTACGCCCTTTGCATCATCAACCAAACCAAAGTCTTCAGAAGACGAGAAAGGAACCGTCCAGCCTTTCCTCCTAAGGAACCGGGGTGGTATGCCGTCTGAAGCAACGGATGTGGCGAAGAACTTACTGGTTGATGATCCTCTTTGATGGATCTCAAACTGTTGGTATGTGTCATAAGGATCTAGAGGCCTTGGAGTAGCGTTGGGGATGTAAGAAAAGCAAAAGCAACAAGGAGCCCTGTCTCCTTCTTTTGCACTAACACACGCTTCTCTGCAAGTTTAAAGAGTAGTAAGTTTTGAGTGACAATCTTTGTTATAGAACAATATAAAAACAACAAAGATTTAACAGTTTAAAGATAATACATAAACTACTAACCTTGGCTTAAGATAAACTAGGGTGATTAACATTTCATATAAGCTAAACTTGCGTAATCATGCAATAGATTCATACCCTGTGTGTTTCCCACGTCGCCTTATAACATAGTAAAGATTGGAGGAAGGAGGTTGATGAAGAACAGGAATGAACGCGACCGAGTCAAGCAGGACAATCCTGTCATCTCCTCCTATGTTGAAACCAGAGCTCAGGTAACAAACAGACAAGAAACAGAACAGGGTTTAGGAAATAATAGAAAGTTAACTAACTTCCTATTTGGTACTTGACGGTGACCTTTGCGTTCTGAGGAAACGGCAAACCGTTGAGATCACAGTCAAAACATTTTCCGAAGCAACACTTGGGCTGAGACTCTTCGTCTTGGATCACCAGCACGCCTGAGTTTGGACCTTCTGCTTGCAACGTTAGCTCAGATGGGTTTCTCTGGTATTCAGTCAAACGCTTAGTAACATACATCTCTTCTTTTGATTCTTTTGTTTCTCATCAAGATCTATCTTGTCTCATCGTTTATATAAACAAATGATCACAAGAACGTGCCAGGAAGTTTACTGAGATAGTTGTTTATAAGCTAATCTTTGACCCAATCTGAGGTTTGACTTGAACATTTGTCAGAATCTCATGTGGATGATTTCTCTACGAAGACATAATATTTGATTCTTTATTCACCTGAAGAGGTGAAGTGTAAGAACTAATAACAAATTTAACTGTAAACAAATTACACCGATCTGTGGAAGCTCACATCATTGAGGCATAGACAGCATTTATAAATAATTTTCATATTTTTTTTTTGTCAATATGCATAAACAAAATACTGATCTAAACCATATTGATCATTCGCCGTATTGATCCAACGGTCCACACAGAAAAAACAGCACCCTTGAGGTTTCTTCTTCAAGCTTCTTTACGCGTGATCCTGTGGACAACAAGAAACAAAAACATTAATTTATTATGTTTTCAAAACGAGAAGCTTGCTCATAGATTTTGATCAAAAACTTCACCTGAAACAGTAGATTCCAAGAGCAGTAGTGATCTCATGGATGACAGATGTGGCGAAGTGCAAGTATAATGACACTGTTTTCAACCAAGACAACGTTAGTGAAGAGAAGAACAAAGAGCTAGAGCTAAGTAAGGTTTTATTTGTTTTAGGAGCAAACCTGTGAATATACAGTAGCCACGAAGAACCCATAACTCATCAACTAGAGGAACCCTGAAAGACACAAGTTTGCCAGTTTTATAAAGACAAAAGAAACCGATGGATGTTTCTGCAGAAGAATGTAAAGATGATAAAGAAACATACCCATCATTCAATCTTGCGGTTAAAGCGTTTGCAAGTGCAAAGGGAAGATAGACTAGAGACTGCATTTAAAATTTAGAAAAAAAAAAAAACATAGCATGAGATTACACTTTCCAAAACCAGTAAGGTTGGAGAAATTGGCGAGAGATAAAGGTATCTGATTTACCAAGCACATATTTGTTTTCAGTCCTTTCGGCTCATCACACAAGTGAGCAAGAATCATTCTTCCCTGAGAAACAAAAAAAAAACATAAAAACCTTTTGAGTTACAACTTTTTGGAATGATAGTAACTAAGAAATCAAGACTTACCACTAGAAATCCAAATGCAAGTCCAGTTCCAAGAACAACCAAGTGAGGGTATGTTTCTATGAGATTTATTGGAGACAAGTAATCCCTGTAAGAAAATAAGATCCAAACAATTTTCAACAACGAAGGCGAGAAAGATGGCGAGTCCTTTTCGGATGAGCACAAAACAAGACTTACCATATCAAAACACCTCCAAGAAGAACCACGAAAGGATACAGCTGCATCCGAGAATCAAACAGAAACGTTAGCTCTCTACAGTTTTAAAAAGGTATATTACTAAATCAACAGGTTAGGAGATTACCATAGCTAATGCTAACAGCATGCTCCCTTTTCTTGATTGAACAACTTTGTAGACATTTGACACACTGCAAAACGCAACCAGCATAGAAAGTAGGAACTTATCAGCTAAAGAGGACCTAAATCTACCACTAACCAATACTTAGGGAGACAAACACTGAATCATGATACGAGAAAACTGTTATTTCTTTAAATCTTTATCTATTTCATCACAATTGAGTAGTAATGTCATCTCACTTCCTGTTAACACATACAATGTGCAAGTTTGGAAGACTCACTTGAATGCGACGGTTGGTATAACGGCGAAAGCGATCATCATGTATAGGACTGCTCTGGAAGTTTTGATCGCTACAACAGAGGACTCAAAGTTTAATCAAGAAAGCAAAGGCAGTAACAGTACAAGAAAATATGGAGGATAAACAATTGAAAACTATTTGTACCATTAACAAATGGCACCCAACTAAACAATGGTATGGACTGCCCCAATTGCTGAGCCCACCATTCAGCACCTTTACACAATACAAAAAAAAAAAAGGAGTGAAAGTCAAGACCAAGCCCAATTATAGAAATAAAATGCTTAAAGATAGGCCAGACATTATCAACTACGGTGAAGTTTTCAAGGGTTGCAGACAAGAAAGAAGCATACCGACAATGGCTGTGAAGAAGTGGCTGACGAATATAAGTGCAAGACCCTCTGTAGGTCCATTGATGACCGGAAGAATAAGTGTGTTGGTGAAATAGCTAGACAAGTGTTGAGTAAAAAGTCTTAGAACGGATCTTAACAATATTCTACAAGTATTAATGTGTTACGTGACATAAGCAGAGAGTTCGAAGTAGGACTTACTGCTCCCATGTAGCTCCATAGAAGGGAATAGCTGAAATAACCCAGAACCAGAAAGTGTCTCTTCCACACATCGCAGTGCTTCCAAATGCCATGGCTTCAAACTGTTTTCATTGTTAAAACTTTTAGCATCAACTCCAGGACAAGTACGAAGTAGTAGAAGCAAAGAAGATAAATAGGATAGTTAGGTACATACCGCACAAGCAAGTGCATCACAACCTGCCAAATGGAACACATGTCAGCAAAATCTAGAAAACAGCTGAAAACAAAAAAAAAAAAAATCAAAGAAGAAACATGGGGAAAACAAATGACCATGATCGAAGAGCTCTCCTAAGGGGCTAGAGGAATTGGTCCTTCTTGCTTGCTTCCCATCAACAGCATCGAATGTCTGATAAAATCTCAAAAGGTGTCAAGAAAAAAAAGACTAAAAAACAAATTCACAGGCAGATAGAAACGAAAGTTAGACTTTTGAAGAAAGGAGACCTGATACAAGAATAGAAGTAAACCGTGTGCGAAGTGAACCCATCGTGGAGGGGGAGAATCCAACTGTGGTGAATATATCTGAGACAGGTAAAGAAAAATGTCTTTAAAGTCAAAACTATATGCTTAACGCCGATATTTTGACCGACCAAAAAAAAGACCAAATGCTTAACGAGACTAAAGAACAAGACCATAAAATCACTCACGTAGCCTAGCAGAGAAGATGTGACTAGAAACATGAACCCCATAAGCGTTATCTGCAAACACACAAAAAACAGAAGTTTTAACTCAAAAGTAATGACGATACCACATAGAGCAAATCAGAGAAACAAAAATCACTTGTATACCATGTTTGGTCTGGATATGGTCCAAATGCAGTAACAGAGAGGAGAACACCACATGAAAAGACAAGAACACATAAAAGTCAGGTAAAACTCAAACCAAAAGCAAGACTTTTTAACAACACCGAGTGAAAAGAGCAGTAAAAGAGTCACTTACGGCATCCAAAGAGGGAAGACTTTGACAAAACGAGTCCAAAAGGGTTGAAGGACGTATTTGGCAAGATAAGAGTGATCTACTCCACTGTATTTGTACCTATGAAGAGCTGCCACACCATGTGCTCCTATGTAACCCATTCTTCTCCAACACACAGAAAAAGCAACATATCCTCAATTTCAAATTCCCAAAACACAAACTAAAAAGACGTTAAAGCATGGATCTTTGAGGGTCTCACTACCACTTTCCAGATTCCCAAACCACTAAAAAAAGAACAAAAATCTTTGGATCTTTTGCTACCACAAAAACGATGAAGAGACGAGTACTTACAACGGTTCCGGTGGTTAGTGACAGCAAACAAAATAAAAGACGAGCCTTTTCAAGTCTCGGTGTCCCGAAAAAAAAAAAAGAGAGGGCGGTGAGATGTCTGACTCCCGCAAATTTTGGCCCTATAAAGAGCGGCGAAGCGAGACAGAGGGGACCAGAAGCTAAAAGGAGAGAGTGGCTTTTGCGTTTCCTCCGCGTTTCCCACACGCGTCTTTCGATATTTCTTTCCACTTTTGTTGTATTAAAGAAAAAAGGAATACAAAACTCGGTTTCAATGGTGTTGTAAGTTAGTACCTTCACAATCTTGCTGTAATGTGCAAACATCAATGAAGTTTGAATTTCTTGCTATTATTATGATTTGATGTTTAATCTTTACAAAGTCTCCGCAACCATTATTAACTCTTTGTCAGACTACATTAAAACTTCACGTCCATCAATTATTATCAAAACCCTTTCTTGGGCAAACGAACGAACATACACAACAGACTCAATCTTGAAGGAAGAGTAACTGAGCTCGCGGAGAAACACGCGGGAACCTGAGCAGTTCCACGACCATCTCCATCCTCGCATCTTTATCTGACAAACTCGATGTTACAATGACCGTCTCCAGAACCGGAGAAGTCCCCATCAAGAATCTCATAAACTCCAACTCGTTCCTTATCCCAGAGACGTCTGTCATCCTCACCGTTTCAAGCCTCGGGAGTTTGTACTCGAAGTAGTCTCTTTCGAAAAGGTCGAAACTTTCTTCTTCCAGAGGAAACAGTTGGATCGGTGAAGCCTAAAACAAAGATGATGATGATGATGATGGTCACATAACAAAACTTTGAAAAGAGAGAGAGATAAGAGAGTTAAACCTACCGAAACTTTGAGCTCTTTAAGGTTAGGTGAGTGAGTGACCAAACGTAGAAGAACTAGTACCTCATTGGCATCTTCAAAACTCACTTGGTATAGTTCTATTGTCTTGAGATGAATGTAAGTAATTGGAAGCCTTCCCGGGTCATCTCCTATGCTCAAATACTGAAACCAAAGTTATATACTTATATATATATATGTAACCTTATTAGGATTGAAAGCAGAAGTGTTTACCTTAGTGAAGTAGATGTAACCAACAAGCTTTTCAAGAAGAGGCACACCGCCAAGGAACTTAACGAGGTTATAATCCGAACTCTGCTCAAAATCAGCAACATCCTCATGCATATACATCGAAACCGATATCGCCACCAGCTTCGGCGTGTTCTCCAGGAAAATGTCCTTGAACTCGCCGTCCAGATACAAGTACATGAGATTCGGAGCCGATATGCTCAGGACCAAGCTGTCGAAGTAAGACAAAGACAAGAACTCGAGAAGCGGACACCCGGAGATCAAACTCTCAATGGCCTCGGGGGAGACTAGGATCTGGTGGAGGTTAAGAGACTTGAGAGAGGAGAACCCGTTGAAAGACTTTGGCGGGTCGAACTCGCAGTGGCAGAGCTCCAGACGCGTGAGTTTCAAACACTTGAAGAGACAAGAAGGGACTCTGAACTCTCCTTCTCCTAGCTCGAGGACAAGCTCCTTGATCCCGTTCCTGGAGAGGAAGAGGAGCCACTGGTCGATGTCGGGGCGGCATTGGAGGAAGGAGGTGGAGAGGTGGAACTTGTGGATGGGTCCTTGGTGGAGGAGGAGGACACCGGTAATGAATCTCACGAGATTGGTCTCGACAAGGGCCCGGTCGGTTGAGGGGGAGACGCATTTCTCGTCGAAGGCGAGGTCGGTTAGTGTTGACCATTTGTATCTCCATTTGGTGGATAGGACGCTTGTTCTGATCGCGTCTCTGATGGAGAGGCGAGTGAGGATGTTCTCGAGTATGCTCTGAGGCAGATCGCTTATGAGATCAGGAGATTCACCCATCTAAAACCAAACCAATGCTCATCACATCAACACACAAACACAAAAACGAAAAAGTCGTTGCATTTAACTTCAACCTTAGAGAAAAGTTGAAAACTTTAAATAAAAAAAGGGCACCAAAATCCGATTCCAAGAGCCTTAAACCCCTAATCAGAACTCAGAAGAGAACATTGAGAAGATAAAGACTCCACCTTTTGATCCACGAAACATGCATAGATTGCAATGTAACACCAAAGAACACGAAATTGATCAAACCCAGAAAGGAAAAGACGAACGAACCTTTTTTGTCTTCTTCTGGGTTTATTCTGGAGCGGTGGTTGGTGAGGTCGTTGATCGGTGAAGTTCAGATAGGGGAACACCCAAAGGATCTCAAACTTTTTGCTCTCGTCATGGTTTTTTTTTCACTTTTTGCAATTAAAATCAGCGTTTTTTTGGCCTAAAGACTTTTTACATTAATATTTTTGGTGAATTAAGAAGTGTGATGGGGACTTGTGTTGGGGGTCTAATGACATGCACAACAAGATGGACTTTACAGACACATTCTGGAAGCATGGGCTCGAGGCCGATCGGTTTGTCATTATACGAGGGGATAGTTTCTCTAAGATTCTATTTGATTGGATCAGTTAGTATAAGTACATCAAAACTTTTCATGGATCGTTTTGGTTGGAGTCTTCACTTATAGTTAATTTGGAGCTTTTCATACAATTTTTTTTTTTTTGTTTAAATATGCTTACAGACACTTCAGTACTTCACACTTGTATGAAGTAAGTGATGACTGATGAATGAGACAGTAAGAACATGAATGAATATACTTGATATATTATGATGAATCAGTTATTGATACTAAAGTGATCCATAACTATAAGTGAATACAAATATACAAAATACAATACAGTTATTGAATCTGTTCAATGTACAGTTTAACAAAAGAATCTGATATTTGTTAAGAGAATGTGCTGTGACATTTCATAACCTCCTCCTACCTTTGTCATCTATCCTCGTGCTCATCTTCGCCTTCAGAATCTACAAAAGAAAAAGACAACACTGAAGATCTCTTCTTGGTTTGGATGATGAAGAATAACCATATAGTCTTATCATTATAAGATCTTCACTAAGCTTGCCTCTTATCTTGTATTTGTTTCACAAGCATTCTATACATCAAAACCCACCAATATATATGTAGTAGTAAATTGGTCCTTCAACCGGGTGCTTGTCCTTATCCAGTTCTAAAACTACTTCATAGCTGCAAATCTGCAATAAAACATGTATTATATAAGGAGAGAAAAAAACTTAAGGGATATTGGCTATATAGAAACCTTGTGCTCCATAGTCCATAGGATCCAAAAGGGATAGCAAATGAGGCGGAGAAATATCCAAGACAACACGAAAAGAATGATTGAAAAGCTTGCAATTATTCCTTCAGCTCCCTTATATTTAGACATTTTCCCCCACTTCAATAGTCGAGTTATGTTTGATCTTTGATATCGAGTTTTATTAAGCTTATGAACGGGCAAAAAATAAAAACAGTTTTACGTATTATTGTAGTTTGTTTTATGATCTATTGTCTGTCACTCAACAAATTTGTATAGATAAATTAATGATTCGTTTCTATTCGAATAATGATTTGCTTTTTTTTCTTAACTGATTTAGTTAAACATAACTGTATAATTATTACATGGTTATATAGTATTGAAATTTATAGTATACAAGAAAAAGATGATGATGAATAGAATATTTGAATCTTAATTGATTCGTCTCATTATTGTGTTTCACACTCGTTAAAGCTTTGTCAACACATGTTTGCTCGTCGGTGATTGATTATACTACTTAAGCCTTCTTTTCTCATTTTTTTTCTATGGGTTTAAGCTTTAAAGTTATGCTATTATTTGTTAGTACTATTTTAGTTTTCTTACTATTAATCTTATGTCCAATTTCGTACTTTCAGAGTAGTGCGGTTTGGGTTAGGATTTAAAAAACAAGTCCATGATGTTTCGGTATATTGAAGGTCACATTGAAACAAGTAGAGGTGACGTTTCCAAGGAGAATTGAAAGCGTTGACCCCAAGATGCCAAAGTTTGACTTCCCTTTCTCTCTCTATTTCTGCTGCATCGACCTTTCCTTGTTTTTCAGAAAAAGCCCATTTCTCTATACAGCATTTATGATTTCAATAATAGACGGATTGTATTACTCCCGCACCGGAATCTATCCAGCCGCATCTTTATTATTTAATTATAAAATAAAGTCAAATATCTCCGTATATCTAATAATTTATGTATATGATGGAAGTGAAAAGAACATTTTAAAGTCTTCATATCAAAGAGAGAAGAAGAGGAAGACAAAAAGAAATGATGAAGACTAAGAGTAAAGCGTTGATCATCTTCTTCACTCTAGTTCTGATTCTAATCATGGCGTCAAGGGTTATTCCAAGAGAAGATGGTTTTGCTCCTCCTAAACTATCTCCCTCTTCCACTCAGGTAAGTTCGTCAATTCCCTCATGTTTACTTCTTTCTTCTTTTTTTTTTTTTGGGTTAACACATAATTTATAGAAAAAAGAATTTAAAAGAATTTCTTCTTCTTCTTCTTCTTCCTCCTGAAATCAGAAGTCAAGATCTTTTTGATATCTAAAATTCATTGACTGTATAAATGAATAGATTTGAGTAGTTTTACTTCTTTGTCTTTTTGTTCGGAACTAGGAGAAAGAAAGAAGTAGAAAAGGTGATGGAGATGGAGTAGATCAGTGCAAGAGTTCGGACAGTGAAGAAGAATGTCTTGTTAAGAAAACCGCAGCTGCTCACACCGATTACATCTATACACAAGACTTAAAGTCATCTCCTTGAAACAAGAACAAGCACTCTGTCTTTTATACAGTACAAGCTATAAGCATAAGCAAACTCTCCTTGACCATTTGCTCATGACTTCATGTTCTTTGTTATTTTATTCTAATATTTGTTTGATATCTCTTTGTCAACTTATATATATATTTTTTTTTTCACTGAAATTTATTAAATGGCACATTTCAACAGAGGCGAAGCCCAAAATTTTACAAAAGAGGCCAACAGAAGTCCAACAAACGGCCCAGATTACATAATGCTTGAGGCCCAAGCCCACAAGCATAAACCGTCGAGGAGAAAACACATCACCGTCCATGTGTAAAGCCGCCGAGCGACCATGCCCACGCGTCAGAATGAAGCTCCACTTTTCCCTGCCGTACACCCAGAGGCGGAGCGCCGGACCCTCGCCGTCATCGAAGATGAACCGACGAAGAAAGGCTCAACCTGAGCGATTTTCCTTGTAACTCAAAACACCCACCAAATCTACGCTTCATCATGAGAATACAATCATCTTCAATCGATCTAAAACCTTCGACTTTCCTTGAAGAAGACCCGTCATCTTTAATGATACCAATAAGCTCGAAGATGAAACAACCCAACTCGGAGAAGGAAAGAGCAGTTGAAAAATGAAGAAAGAGAGTTGATTGACAGGGAATAACTAGAAGCGAAGATACATCAAACCGGGAATAACCCAGAGGAGAGCCGCCGACAACACCAGACAAATGTGTGACGCAGAGTCAAAAGTGGAGCTTCATTCTGACGCGTGGGCATGGTCGCTCGGCGGCTTTACACATGGACGGTGATGTGTTTTCTCCTCGACGGTTTATGCTTGTGGGCTTGGGCCTCAAGCATTATGTAATCTGGGCCGTTTGTTGGACTTCTGTTGGCCTCTTTTGTAGTCTCTACTCCTTGTGAAAGATCAAGTTTGGGAACAAGAAAAATAGAGAGAATCTTCTCTCTAAAAGAGAGGAGCCTCTTTGTCAACTTATATTTATCCTTCAATACCAACTCTATATATTTTAAATCCCCTATATATTAAAAGAGGAGCATTACAACTTATGAGGTAGCCATGTATCATCACCACAATGATTTTTAGAATTCTTAGAGAAATATGTTGGTCCATCTAAATATATAATAAGGTTTTATTAAACTAACCATAAATTAATTATTAATGTTTTTAATTCTTTCCTTAAATAGAAATTACGGAATTTCCTAATGTTGGTAAAGTATATATGACAATTAATGATTTCAAATAATAAAGATTTGATACAAATTAATGCACCCTCTATCCTTTTTGTTTAACTTTAAGTTATTAAAATAAATTAAAAAATCACATTAAACATATAATAAAACTTTAGATTTTTATTATATATTATATTTTAAATTTCTTTTAAAGTCTCACATTAAAATTTTATGATCCATGGTTTAATTTTTTTATGACAAAAAATAATTACAAAATTATATAATTAGGAAGTCTCATTTAATAAATATCAAGATTAAAAAAAAAAGGTATATATATATATATATCAATATCTTTTAAATTAAACTATATACCATTAAAAATACATAAATATTTTAGTTTTGAAATTTACTTTAAACATTTTTTTTTGGTAGAAGCGCTGAGCAAATACTGACAACTTAATATTTAAATTTTAAAATTTTCATTCAATGTTTCTTAAGATTATAAATTACCAAAACTTTTAAACATCGCACAATGAAAATTTTGTTATCAATGATTTTAAAGTTTTTATTATAAAAATATACAAATCATCAAAAAGCCAAATGAATAAAATACATTATTTAACATATATCAAGATTAAAAATATACTATGTATCTATGTATATATGTATATATTATTTTACTTTAATTATATACAATATAAAATATAAAAGGTAATTGTTTGGATTAAAACAAAATTTACGTACTCGCACCAATTTAATTATTATATAAGTAATAGTTATTGA
>NC_027752.1:5870745-5877308 GCF_000695525.1 Brassica oleracea var. oleracea
ATATATATATATATATATATATATGTATATATATATATATTATTTTATAATATAAAACTGAACATATAATATATAAAAATAATTTAAATATACAATGTTCGTTCCGCGCAAGGTGCGAGTCTTAACCTAGTTTTAAATATTTGTGAATTTTAATTTGTCAAGACAACATCAAAGTTTAATTGGGCTAGATGACCAACAAAAGAAGTTTAAGTGGGCTGTTTGGAAAAGAAATTAACTGGGTTTATAGTGCGTGACAGGCTCAAATGCACGTTTATTGTTTATGAAAAAAACCATGCAATATGTTAAAAAGGATGAGAAGATACAAGTATGCATGGTTACATTAGTAAACTATGATGTTTAACTATGAATGAAAGTCTGTGTTACGAAAAGATACATTAGGCATGTGGGGACAATACTAAACTATGAAGTTTAATTATGAATGAAAGACTGTGTTACAAAAAAGAAGTATGTTATGCATGTAGAAGAGATGGTGACTGAGATAGTCTAAAGTCTAGAGTACACGCGGGGCGAGCCCGATCACCACCTCGCGTGTACTCTAGACTATCTCCTAACATAATTAAAATGCATTTTCATGAATAGTTCATTTATTGAAATATTGGAATTAGTTTATTTTATTATTAAAAATGAACTAATTTCAATATTACAATAAATGAACTATTCATAGAAATACATTTTAATTATGGAGATGATATTTTTTATAACAACTAGGGCCGACCCGTCTTACGGGCGGGAAGTTATAATAAAAGTGATTTTATAATAATTTATGAAGTAATTTAAAATTATGATAGATTAAAAAATATTATAAACGAAAAAATAATGAAAGACTTATGAGATAATTATAATTATTTTTTTTGTTTTGAATTATAATGACAGTAAATTTCACTATTCTCTGATAAATAACATTATATTTTTAATATTTATTTTAATTCAAATGTTTTGTTTTATAATATTGTTAATTAAACTAACTTATTTAAGGTTGTTTTTTGACTCAAAACTTGAAGTCATTCCTAAAATAATTCATGATTTTTTTTTTTGTGATGTAATTGTATATTCCGTTTGTATGTATGTTTTGTAAAATTTTGTTAAGAGAAGTATATAATAATGTGTATGGTTTTGAGAATTTTAGGGTGTCGAAGGATTATTTATGTTAAGATTAGTTATATTTGAGTTAAAATGTTTTAATGAGGGGGTTCATTGAATGATTTAATGTGATAGTCAATGAGGATGCATGAATCCAACCGACTTCCATAACAGTTCCAAAATTCAACCAAGGGTAGAAGAAGTGGAATCGAACAGCCAAATACGACGCCTTCCAACAGACCTTGATCGGAATTCAGCGTGGCCGGTGCAGCAAATCTTCATTGGCCGTAGTTTTGAACCGGAGTTGTTAAAACGCAGCAGATCTGTCTTTCGGTCGTCGACATTATTTTTGGAGAAGAAGCCGTCTCATGTGGGACCCCCTCATGTGTTACCCTAGAGCCCAGAAACCCAATTATGTTAAGCCCAAAACACTGATCTGAAATATTTATTAACAAAAAGAGAAAAACCCATTAATAATTGTGATTAAGTAAAACGGTGAATATCATCTAACCCGGACACGTGTCGGCCTGTCAGGAACCGACTTTATGACGTGGCGCAACAGGAGTGAGGCGAACATATTTTTATATATATAGATGCTTTGTTTTTCAATTCTTTTTACTATTATCTTATAAGTTAGTCTTCTATTTGTTTTATATACCGTTTTTGCAGTGGCACTATCACCAGGAGCCTCCACCTCCCTTTGTCTTATTTCATTTCAACAACCATCCATTACTTTGAAATAGTGATCTTATTCTCAACATATTTTTCACAAGAAGATCTTATATATAACACACACATACAAAAAAATGAAATCCAATCGAATATGAATCCACTTTTAGGGATAAAAACTACATTTTATCTCTCATTTCTATCAAGAAAGTTAATTATAAGAATGCTATTTTTGATTGGTAACAACATTTACTCCCAAAAAAAACTAGTAACAACAATATCTATTATTATAAAGAACTGTTTGTTCTTTCCTGGTGCCTCCACATATGATTCCACATCAGAAAGTCGTGCTCTGTAGTGACGACACATGTCCATTCAACCGAAACACACTGTTTCATTTAAGTACTGATATGATTGACGCGGGCTTTAACGTGTTTTGCATTTTTTTTTCTTATTCTTGATGGGTTTACATGGCTATTTTTGATTAATCAGAATGTCAAGTGTCCAGTCCAATGTATGTCTACAAACACGAAAGCTACTGCGATCAACAAGAGCTTTCAGATATTTCCAGGAGGTAAATCACTGAAAACGTCTTCACATAGAGCTTTACTGAGATTCATTCAAACTGTATTCCAGTTAGTGATTCTGCTAAGAAATTTGATTCAAACTCACTCTTAGTGTTGCTAATTTTTGAACAATTCTGAGAAAGCTATTACTCTTAACGTGGATGGACTTGTGGCTTTGACACTAAATCAAGATCAACAAGAAGCCTCTTCTATAGTCTTTCCTATTATTTAATGGTCTTTCCACTGTTTGTTTACTATGAGAATGACATGATATCATATGTCTAATCAATGGTTTAGTGAGTTTGTTTATCTTTGTTGATGTTTTCCACTCTTCATGTTTGATGTTTTCAGGCAGTGAAGAAAGGAGACGCTATGTTTGTTGGGCAATACCTATTCATTGGTACTGAAACAACTTCAGTTTGGCTTGAGGTAAAATAAAATAGAAGCTTATGAATAGTGTCTATGTTGAAGTCTTAGACAGTTAAATTTATATTGTTAAATAAATAAAAAAGAGTCGATAAAATTTTTCAAAGATGCTCTTCTTCCTCTGTTCTTCTCATTCTTCTATGGGTTTGTTTTCTTGATTATAAATAAATTACTGGTTCTTCTTTTTAATGGTCGAAGCAATTCCATGACCACATCAAATACAGTCATGGAGATGGAGGATGAAGAAATTTCTTAGATCACAAATCTTCCTGCTGTTCATCTGGAGATGGGAAAGGTATGTTCTTAATGAATTAATAGAAAAGTTATATCAGTTGTTTTATAAGGCATAGATTTGAATCGCAGAAAAAATCACAACAATGCTTCAGTGTAGTATCCAACAAAAACTATCTTAAGCTGCAACTTCTTCATCTTTGAAAAAGGACCAGGGCTTGATGCACTCTTCATATTTTGTTCAATGTTCAGATCATGATTCGGGAGGGTGATGAAGCTGCGGCTCAGGAGGATGAGAGGGTTGGGAAGGAGCCTGAGGTAGAGAGGAAAAGGGATGCGGAACCAGAGTTTGGAAAGCAGAAGGAGAAGAAGGAGGAGAAGCATAAAGCTTCGAAGGAGAAAGAGATGATTAATAGTGCTGCATACAAGGGGAGAGAGAGATACAGAAACATGAAGAGGTGAAGTGTTTAAAGAGGGAGGCTGGTGAGGCAGAGAGGAAGCGTGTAGAAGAATACGAGTAAGAGGCCCGAGAGAGCGCAGAGTGTCAGGCTGCAGAGAGAAAAGCTGCTCCCTCTTGGCGGAACTGAGAAAGGACCTTATGCTACACATGCTACAAGAGTCAGCATAAGTTATTTGATACTTTGTCGATGTTAGATGAAGTCTTTGATAAGTTCTTTGAATCAGCATAAACATATATGCATTACATTTTTATATAGATGAATTAGAAAACATGTTTTATTAATGTGTCTCAAAGGTGAAAATATAATGACCAGGTTTTGAAACTTTTAAATACGTACCAAATGTTTTCACTACAAGCAGATCAAGAAATTCATCCATTTCGTTTTCTCATCCGGCCATGTCCATGCAACCTGCTTCTTCTTCGTGACACTTGATTTACCAAGCTCTCATTCAAGTATTTACGTTACTATAATAATTTTTTTCTACATCAAATTGCATGCTTTGCTTTTAAAATTTTAACTTACGAGTCTCTTCACAAATACCTTATTAAATAGTACACCTATTATAAGGATATTCAATTCCGTAAAACCGAACCAATTAAAATGGAATCAAACCGAAATAGAGAAAGTGGCTAGATTTGGTAATCTATCTATAATAATAAAACAGACTTTTTTCTCACCTTAGCCCTCTACGTCCTTCTTTAGGGGTGGGCATTTGTTGACACGTGTGGCCTAACCAGGCCCCCCGCGTTTTTTCTTTCTGTTCGGTTCTCGACATAAGCTTATTTGAACTGGGCTTTTGTTGCAATTTCATATTGAGCCCAATCTTTTAGTCCAATCCCTAGGACAATTTTTAGAGGCCCACCTGGCATTATGTTTCTTCTTGTCTGCGACCTCCCCGACGAAAATACACCGAAACTTAAAGCGTCGAGTGATCTCTGTAACGTCTCCACCATCCATAAATCCATTCTGTACTCTGAGTTTTTCCTTGATTAATCAACTCCTCCCACCTGAAGCATTCAATCTATCTACCTCTTTGTATCCTACAGTAACCGGCGGAAGCATTCAATCGATTCTTTTTTCAGCTCGCTTCGTCTCTTTAAGCGATCACTTCCTTTTCCCAATTCCCTTTTTCAGGTACACAGATTTCATTTCACTTCGTTTCTTCCGCACTTTGCTTATTGCTCGCTTAATAATGGAGTTAGAAAGGCAGATCGAACGATTGTGATGCTCTTTTGGCTGCTGAATCTCGTGCTCTGTCTGGAAAGTAAGGGATCTATTCTGCAAAAGCATCTCTAGCCATGCACATCACCGACCTAACTGTGATAAGTAAATCTATATCTGATAAACAAAGCTCATTTTCAATCGCTAATTGGTAAGCATATATATTATTTGTCTCTCTTCAAAGAATCAGGAAAATACCGGCTGTTGTTAAATATGTACTCAGTGGAGAGACGCAGCTAAGCTATCTATGTAATGTAATGAGACGCAAAATCATGCAGAGAGACGTCGAGGTAAGGAAACACAGCTAAGCTTACATCTCAGGTTTCTATTCTTCTCTATGGTTTGTTAAAAGTACTCTGTTATAACCTAATAGAGATTGAAGTTGAAACCGTGGATTGAATCGGTACGTTCTTGGATCAATGTGGGAGTTGAAGCAACTATTCTTGAACAGGCAGAGAGATATGCTACTAACCAGAAACTGAAGGTGACAAGCAATACAAATGTCTTTAGTAAAAGCTAATCTTCTGTTTCACAACGTTACTTGCTAAATATTTTTTTGATCATTTACAGATTTGGGAGAATTATGTTAAAGGACAAGAACTATCAAACGGAAGTACAGCCTTAGAAACCAAACAAAAAAGAGACCTCTGTGAATATCTCTCTTCAGCACTACTCAAATAGTTTTAATACATGTATACAATAAGCAGCAATCCATTCAAGTTTCCTTACATTGTGTATGATAATAGGTTGCTGTCACAGATGTACTTGGCGGTGGTCGATTCTATGTTCAGTCGGTTGGAGACCAGAAACTAGCTTCGATTCAGAACCATTTTGCATCCATGTTTGTTAAAGATGCTCCCATCATCGTATCCTTCAACTCTAAGAGAGGTGATATCGTTCTTGCACAGTTTATCCTTGACTACTTTTGGAACCGTGCAATGGTAATTTCCAGTCCACCTTCTTAGTTTCCGTGCTTTGTTTTGCTTCTGTTTATTCATTTGATTGATACATATTTTCAGATTGTGAATTCACCACGAGGCGCTGTTGAGATGATAAATTTGAAGTGTTCTACTTCGATTATGGAAACCATGAAGTAGTCCCTATAGCGCAATCCCACCACTCCACCAGTAGACCCTTCGGTATCATTAGCACCAGGGCTTGCTTAGCTCTGGAGACTTGTCTACATTAAGGTTCCAAGCTTGGAAGAAGATTGTGGTCCTGAAGAAAAAATATCTTCACTTCTGATTTTGGGATGAAGAACCGAGACGCCGTAACCTTTCAGATGATACCCGCTTCGTCTAATGCTTGCTGAAATCATTCACATGTTGATTGGAATGATTCACCAACTCGCTCCTCATTGGCTATCGTGAAAACGTTTAAAGAGTAAATACGAGCTAAAGAGAAAGCAGAGTAAACATAGTACTTTTTTTTAGCACATAATAAACAGAGTAGTTTATTCTCTTTACGAATAAGCTCTCCGTAATTACTAATAGACGAACAAATGAAATATCTGTTATAAATTAAGCATCGAAATGATCATCCACTTCTTTACCAAACTCAAGCACTATGATCATCCACTCTTTTACCAACTCAAGCACTATGATCATCTACTCATCAAGCACTATGATCACCCACTCATTTACCAAATTAAGCATCATCTTTGTTATTTTATGTATTATTGTTCACTATAAATACCATCACTCATCTCACTCTTTTGTACACCATAAACAAGAACAAGAGTTTATAATCAAAGATCCATTACATCTTCTTCTTCTTCCTTATAATAAACTCTCTCCCTCATATTAGTGTTATTTGCTTCCTACGGGTATTAAATTCTACTCTTATTTAAATTTCTCGATACTATAAATTATAAGTTATTTCATAACAC